>NC_089840.1:243520762-243635762 GCF_035609145.1 Eleutherodactylus coqui
ATCGCTACGGGGCGAGGGGGAAAAGGGCCTGGTGGGGCCCGAGCTGAACTTTTGCACCCGGGCCCCTGAGCCTTTAGGTAAGCCCCTGCTCGCGTGAGTTTTGTGCAATGCGAGATGCACAAAATTATCATGAATATGAAATTCATTCGTTTGAATGGATTTATTCATACGAACGATTTTTCGCTCACATTGCTACTGCAAGGAAGAACAATCGCAGTAGGCTCCATTTTACATCAAAACTTCAGAAAGCCTCACCTATTATTTTCAATGGGACCTTAAAACCCATCACATGGCACTTGCATGCCATGTGATGTGCATGTGGGTGCCATGCAATGTTTCCCACTGAAGTCAATGGGAAACACTTTATGATTCTGTCATGTGTATAAGGATTATAATGTCAAAATCGCGTCGCATCGCCATAAAAAACGGACATTGGCAAGCATGATATTGGGCACTCGTCTGTGTGAATCTGGCATAAAAGGGATATAATGTTGACCCTACTGTTTGTGACTCAGCAGCGTTTACTACATGTTCCTGTTAAGGGTTGTTTCACAAAGAACAAATTGTGGAATATACCACTGTTTGGAAAAATCAGTGCTAAAGTCCACATTACTCACATTCGGATTTCGATTCAGATTTAAAAATGGCTTAATTCTGCTGCAGCTCCACATCAAAATCTACATTTAGACATTAGGATTTCAACGCTGGAATATTCTGCAGTTTACTGCTGAATATTCCAGCATGTGTAAGAGCGCCCTTAGGCCTTTTACATGGGCTACAAAATCTAACTACAAAATTATCACTACAAAACCCATGTATGTGAAGCTCATGCTTTTCAATGGGTTCTATCACATGAGTGATGTTTTGTAGCCTGAAAAAACCATTGGAAAGCATGGGCTTCACATACATGCATTTTGTAGTGATGTTGCATTGCTACAAAATCTCACGATTTAGTAGCCTGTGTGAAAAAGGCCTTAGTGTTCCATTAAGTTACTAACTCTATAGCTGCCGTAAACTATTTCCTTTTTATGTCTTGCAGCCATTATGTGGTGGTAATTCCTGCTAACTTAGAGCATGGGACGGAGGAGAAAGCCTGCGTGACCTTCCTTGATCTGAAAGGAGAAGTTGACTTGAAAATAGAGCTGAAGCATGAAGACCAAGTCCTCCCTGTAGCTGAAGAGAAGATAAACACTCATGATTATTCCAAGTGCTATCCCTTCCAGGTCTGCATACATTTCCCAAGTATAACTTATAGTTAGGATGCATGGCCGCACGTGTCCCCATTAAGGGTTCACTCACACAGGTGTATTGCATATTTTAGCCGCGTAAAGTATGATACTAATCACAGCTAAACTTTCATTTACCTCAGTAGTATAAAACCAATCACAGCGCAGCTTTCATTTACCTCAGCAGTATAATACCAATCACAGCACAGCTTTCATTCACCTCACAGTATTATACCAATCACAGCGCAGCTTTCATTTACCTCAGCAGTATAATACCAATCACAGCACAGCTTTCATTCACCTCACAGTATAATACCAATCACAGCACAGCTTTTTTTTTACCTCACAGTATAATACCAATCACAGCGCAGCTTTCATTTACCTCACAGTATAATACCAATCACAGTACAGCTTTCATTTACCTCACAGTATAACACCAATCACAGCACAGCTTTCATTTACCTCACAGTATAATACCAATCACAGCACAGCTTTTTTTTTACCTCACAGTATAATACCAATCACAGCGCAGCTTTCATTTACCTCACAGTACAATACCAATCACAGTACAGCTTTCATTTACCTCACAGTATAACACCAATCACAGCACAGCTTTCATTTACCTCACAGTATAATACCAATCACAGCACAGCTTACATTTACCTCACAGTATAATACCAATCACAGTGCAGCTTACATTTACCTCACAGTATAATACCAATCACAGTGCAGCTTACATTTACCTCACAGTATAATACCAATCACAGTGCAGCTTACATTTACCTCACAGTATAACACCAATCACAGCACAGCTTACATTTACCTCACAGTATAATACCAATCACAGTGCAGCTTACATTTACCTCACAGTATAATACCAATCACAGTGCAGCTTTCATTTACATCACAGTATAACACCAATCACAGCACAGCTTTAATTTACCTCAGCAGTATAACACCACTCGCAGCGCAGCTTTCATTTACCTCACAGTATAATACCAATCACAGTGCAGCTTACATTTACCTCACAGTATAATACCAATCACAGCACAGCTTACATTTACATCACAGTATAACACCAATCACAGCGCAGCTTTAATTTACCTCAGCAGTATAACACCACTCGCAGCGCAGCTTTCATTTACCTCACAGTATAACACCAATCACAGCGTAGCTTTCATTTACCTCACAGTATAACACCAATCACAGCGCAGCTTTCATTTACCTCACAGTATAACACCAATCACAGCGTAGCTTTCATTTACCTCACAGTATAACACCAATCACAGCGTAGCTTTCATTTACCTCACAGTATAACACCAATCACAGCACAGCTTTTATTTACCTCACAGTATAACACCAATCACAGCGCAGCTTTCATTTACCTCACAGTATAACACCAATCACAGCGTAGCTTTCATTTACCTCACAGTATAACACCAATCACAGCGTAGCTTTCATTTACCTCACAGTATAACACCAATCACAGCGCAGCTTTCATTTACCTCACAGTATAACACCAATCACAGCGCAGCTTTCATTTACCTCACAGTATAACACCAATCACAGCAAAAAAATATTACTCACCTCTCAGGCGCTCAGCCAATCACACATAGCCCTTAGCTATTCATTCATGAATACAATCTGCGCAGCCCTTTCAGGAGACGGGAATTTTTAAATCCCGACTGCTGAAAGAGCTTAATAGCAGTGCGGGGGAGCCAGAAGGAGGACGCGTCTGAGCGCCGGAGAGGTGAGTACTATTTTTTTAAATTTTTTTACCACTTATTGATGATTATCGGGGAAAGGCTTATATTTCAAGCCCTTCCCCGTTTCCGCGGGGCTTGACAAAGCAGTGTTTTCAATGGGATCGGCAGCAGTGCATTCTCCCTATGTTTTCAACGGGTTAGTGCTGCTGCCGCTGGCCCCATTGAAACCACTAGCGATATGCCGGTTCCATACCGGCGTCTTTCTTGCGCTGCGAGGCGAGAGTTTTCTCGTGCTCTCACGGCGCAAGAAAGAAAAAATTGCAAGTGAGCGTCCACCCTTATTCAAATGGCTGTATTTTTCATGGTTGTTCTTTAAAAACGCAGCATGACCTTTTTTTGCATTTTGCCTCTGTATTTCTATTCTGTTCTATTGGGCAAAAACTGATTTGTGTTTGTTCAGTAGAAAAAAAAATACAGGTAGGCAAAAACAGATCACATGCTGCTGACGTCCGGTTGTAATATATGAAAAACATCCATAACGGCTCCCACACACTTGCGTTTGCGTTTTTTGTTAACGCGATTGTCAATGGGACTTTCTAATGTTAAAAACGCTACGCAATGCAACTTGTGTTTTTGGTGCGTTGCGTTTTTAACATTAGAAAGTCCCATTGACAATCGCGTTAACAAAAAACGCAAACACAAGTGTGTGGGAGCCCTAATATTGATCCATATTATGGATATGATATATGATATACAGTGGGGGAAAAAAGTATTTAGTCAGATACCAATTGTACAAGTTCTCCCACTAAAAAGATGAGAGAGGCCTGTAATGGACATCATAGGTAGACCTCAACCATGAGAGACACGAGAAAACACATCCAGAAAATCACATGGTCTGATATTTAACAAATTTATTGGCAAATTATGGTGGAAAATAAGTATTTGGTCACCTACAAATGAGCAAGATTTCTGGGTCTCACAGACCTGTAACTTCTTCTTCAAGAGGCTTCTCTGTCCTCCACCCATTACCTGTAGTAATGGCACCTGTTTGAACTTGTTATCAGTATAAAAGACACCTGCCCACAACCTCAAGCAGTCACACTCCAAACTCCACTATGGTGAAGACCAAAGAGCTGTTGAAGGACACCAGAAACAAAATTGTAGCCCTGCACCAGACTGGGAAGACTGAATCTGCAATAGGCAAGCAGCTTGGTGTGAAGAAATCAACTGTGGGAGCAATAATTAGAAAATGGAAGAGATACAAGACCACTGATAATCTCCCTCGATCTGGGGCTCGATGCAAGATCTCACCCCGTGGGGTCAAAATGATCACAAGAACAGTGAGCAAAAATCCCAGAACCACATGGGGGAACCTAGTGAGCTGGGACCAACGTAACAAAGGCTACCATCAGTAACACACTACGCTAAGGGACTCAGATCCTGCAGTGCCAGACGTGTCCCCCTGCTTAAGCCAATACATGGCCGGGCCGACTGAAGTTTGCTGGTGAGCATTTGGATGATCCAGAAGAGTATTGGGAGAATGTCATATGGTCAGATGAAACCAAAGTAGAACTGTTTGGTAGAAACACAACTCATCATGTTTGGAGGAGAAAGAATGCTGAGTTGCATCCAAAGAATACCATACCTACTGTGAAGCATGGGGGTGGCAACATCATGCTTTGGGGCTGTTTCTCTGCAAAGGGACCAGGATGACTGATCCGTCTACGATTAGTTTAATTTAAAGTGTTATTTCCATTGCCGATTTTTACGGTATGTCCACAGGATATGCCACCAAAGTCAGATAGGTCTGGGTCCCTCCTTCAGGTCCTGCACTTCTCTATTTGTGGCCCCACAGCCTTCAGCCAGTGTGTATTTTGCAGTTAAGGATGGTCAGGAGGATGGAAATAGCCAAGCGGGCTTCATGATGTGCTTTCTGTAAGTCTTATAGTCATCAATGGGAGTTAAGTAAACAGTGTAGCCCAGCTGCACTCAAATGTTTCTGTCTTCCCGGCCACCTCGTACTGATCGGTGATGGCATCACTGCCATGTTAAGCTTAGATGGAAACACCCTTTTAAATAAGGGTGTGTTCCCATGTAGTAGTATTGACTGCAGCATTTAACAGTACGAGCAAACCAGAAAGATGGAAAAATACCTCTACAGCGCCATCTATTGGATGACAGCATTCCTTCAATAAAAAAGTCCACAATGATTGGGGATATTAAACCAAGCCAGAAACACCCGGAAATAGACTGTGTATGCATGGTTTCTGGCTTGGTTTAATATTCCCAATCATTGTGGACTTTTTTATAAGGTCACTTTGAATTGAAGGAATGCTGACATCCAATAGATGGCGCTGTAGAGGTATTTTTCTATCGTTCTGTTTTGCATACATTTCCAAGAGGAGCATTGCCTTATAAGTCTGCCACAAAGAGGTGTGTCCAGAGGGAACCGATGGAAGAACATCCCTTGCAACATCCACCACCACCAGCCATATCAATTTCATCCAGGCACTGCAGATAAACCCTACAGTGTGAATTGGCATGTAGTTTAAACTCCATAGCCTGTTGATTCTGCTGATTCTCACTCCCTCTGCAATGCAAAGAGTGAAATATACAGCAAATCCTTAGCCTTTCTGCACCAAAATCAGCAGCAAAAAACACACAATTTGATGTGTATTTTGCCGCTGCTGATTTTCTATGGAAAATCCATAGTGAATTCTTCATGTGTCACTAAATTGTAAAGGGAATATTATGCAAAGTATAAACACATCAGGGGGTAGAAATCTATCCTGCTCGAATGATGGACCCCCAGACACACAAGACACAGCTCTGCGCCGTACATCTGTTGTTCATCATGTGACCACTACAGATGTTTATTATATGGAAGTAAACAATGAATGACCGCAAACAGAGGTTTTGAAGCCAAGAGGAATTGATACTGAAAGTAAATATGAAAGTAATGTATTACACAAAGAATAACTTTTATTTGCTAAAATTGGAAAAACCCTTTAAGGTGCAGGGAAGCTGTGTCTCACAACAAAATAACAAGAATTGACTTCTTTTTCTTATTAGGCTCCAATAATACAAGAAGATCGATCTGTATGGCATTTACATGTGTCTGCACACGGGGAACACATCAATGTGGATGACAGCAAGAAATTTCTTATCTTCAAGAAAAATGAAATGTGCATCATTAGGACTGATAAGTCCATTTACAAGCCAGGAGACACAGGTAAGGTTACTTGCTGAGGAGGATACCAGGTTTACAATATATCACTGAACAAGCCTGTACTTATGTATATTTACATGGTAGATATGTTGCAAAAATTTCTGCATTATTTTGTGACAAGCAGATGAATTTCTGCATTCCACATTCAGATGAATGGGACAGTCACAGAATCATTCTTGACTTCGATCCTCCACAGGAGTCCCTGCAAGCAGAGTTGTGCCGATAGGATTGTAGGCTAAACAGCCTGTTCTAAATGTGCTGCTAAGGCCTCGGTCACACGGGCGATTTTTCTCGCGATTTGCGCATGCGATCTGCGCTTTTTTAGAACCATTGCATTGCAATGGTATTGGACACATGGGCGCTTTTTATGCGCTCGTCCGATAAATTATAGGACACAAGTAATCGCAGATCGCGCCGATCTGCGATTCCTTGTGTTCTCTATATGCGCTCAATGGGGCCGGCGGCAGCAGCACCGACCCCATTGAGAACATATACTACACAAATCATTCTCCTCTGTCACAGCTGTGGCAGAGAAGAATGATGTTTGCCCATTGAATTCAATGGAGCTGGCAATACAGCCGGCTCCATTGAAAGCAATGGGCTGCCGGCGAGCGCAGGATGAATTTTCGGGAAGGGCTTAAAAATATAAGCCCTTCCCTGAAAATCATCCAATGGCTTGATAGGCAGTCTCCCGAGGCAGCCCTGGGGCCTTCTAGGCCCCCAGGTGCCATGACACCTGCACGGCTCCCCCGATCTCACAGCAGGTGTGTGGGGGGGGGGGGGGCGTACGGGACCCCTAAACATCGTTTGGGGGATTTAAATGCCGCTGTCAGAATTGATAGCGGCATTTAAAGGATTAATCGGCCGCACGGTGGATTGCAGCTATTGTTCACGGGTGTCAGCTGTAATAAATACATACCCCGACGCTCCAGGACATAAATGTACGTTCTGGAGCGGGAAGGGGTTAATGTAAGTTTGTTTCTGGTATACATTATAGCAAATGTGGCAGCTCGCATGCAATCACACCCAAGTCATATTACCCAGCGTAAAAGCTCCAAAAGTAGCAATTTTGGTGCACACTCCAAAATACACGATACATATACCCCATTGTGTTATCATTGTACACAAAGAAGGTATAAGCAGTAGACCTCAGTTGTAAATGATTGGCTTCAGATGGCAGCACGCTGTCCCTCACTCCCTATATTTAGTCACTTGTACACTCATGTCACCTACACTTCAAAAATATCTCCCGAATGCACCTTTTCCTAACTACAGAGAAATCAAAAACTCTTACTGTGTCTCCCTTATCTGCTCGGCTTGATTACTGCAACTCGCTACTGGCTTCCCCTCTCCAAATTCTCTCCTCTCCAATGCATCCTGAATGACATCACCTAACCTCACTACTGAAGATGAAAAAAGCCCCCAAAAACTCTGACGCATATTGAGGTCTAAACACTAGTCTCTTCCTCTTTTTTGGCATACATTTCAAGTTTAGCACACCGTTTGCATTTTATTGCCACAACACCAGTCTCTGGGCTCCTGTCACTGTAGCTGCTGTTGTCCTCTTCAACAGTTCTGGAGCCCTCTCTTGTACGCTGCTGTCTCTTCTGTGTATTGCTCCTTTGACGCAGCTACTGTTTTTTTTTAGATGCCCCTGGAACCTTCTCGCTCGTTCGCTAGGCGGCAGGAGTTTTGTAGCACCTAAATTTTTTTTCGGACACCTGCATGTTTGCATGTGCGCCTAAATATTCATTCACATGGCTCTCCATGTAAATACACACACCTATTTAAAAATATATGAGTCTCTTTACTAGTTCATCACAAGCAATGTGGTCATCAGGATCTAAAAGCACTTAAAATTAATTAAAAACAAGCACCTAGATGGTCGTCAGTGTTTCATACAAGATGTAGAGGTACTGCAGAAGGTTTAATAAGTTCATAACCCCAATAAAATAAGTGTAACCTCCAGTACATAGTCCACCAATGGGTAAAAGAAAGTGAAGATGAATTAAGATCAACAAGACAGTGTATACTGTGTAAGACAATACTTACAAATCCCAGAGTTAGGTCAATAGAAATAACACTAACCCGATTGTAGCAAATTGAAGCCGAGTCCTTGTGCCACCAGCTTGACCTTGACATGCGTTTCTCCCTTATTATTTTCAATATACTTCATCCTTCCTTTCCATGAGAGATTAGATGCTTCTGAAGGGGGTTGGAAGTGATTTATCTCACTTCTGGTCGCTTCTTTAAGAGGAATTGTAAATTTGAGGGGTGATCTCAAAAAGGTTTTTACTGTATCAACATTACAAGACTAGTCTTATGAGTGAAATAATAATTTCTGTTTCCCTTACATTCTTTTATTCTAGTGGCATTTCAGTTGGTGACTGTGAGTGCGGATTTACATACTGTAAATCAAAAGGTGAGAATGATTGGGAAGGGACTTGTAAAAGCGACTGGAGGCCACAATCTTCTCCAGAGGAAAAATATAACTGTTATGGCATTTTTACCTTTCATCAGTGTTGCAGGAAATTGCTAGCTTTGTGAGGATCGCAGAGTTTCTCCCATTGTTTTCAGCATAAGGGCGCCCACCCACTGGCGATTTTTTTTTCTTTGCGTTTTTTCTCAAGAGCAATTAGAATTGAATGTACTCCTGTCCACTGGCGTTTTTTTTTTGCGTTGCGTTTTTTAACATAGGAACTGTCAGTTGCATATGTGTCCTTATTTTTCTCCTAATGCACCCATGAAAGTCAATGGAAAGTAATGGAAAAGCCGCAAAAACGCGGCAAAAAACGCCGCGAAAGACGCGGGAAAAACGCCACGAAAACGGTGCATTTTTCACGCACGAAAATCGCAAACGCCAGTGGGTGGGCGCCCTTAGGCCGGCTGTCCATGGGCATTGCAAAGTCCCACGGCAGATCTCCACCGCCCGAGAGCGAGACCCGCACACGAATCTCAGCCAGTGAGCCTAATCTAATAGATAAGCTGACTGCGGAGAATTGAAGCAATTCGCAGCATGCTGCGAATTGCCTGCTGCGAGCGGAGAATCGCAATGATTCTCCGCTCGTGGACATGGGGACAGAGCTTTCCATAGCAACGCTATGGAAAGCTTCAGCCTGCGTGATTCGCCGGCAATTTACCGCCGGCGAATTCACGGTCGTGGACAGGGGGCCTAAGGCTGCCTTTACATAGGTGAGAAAATCACGCAAATATGAACCCCATTCTTTTGAATGAGGTCGTACGCATGAGTGATGTTTTCCTGCATGGCACTGTGATGCAATGCAGGAAACAAATTGCAGCATGTTCTATCTGCATGCTCTCGCATCGCAGCACCCATTGCTTCCAATGGGGCTGGAGGCAGCATCACACCACATTCTAGGTGCACGCACTGTGAGGTCTCCCTTTAAAAACAACGGGAGAAACTCTGTGATCCTTAACCACAGCGGAGGATCGCTACATCCCCAAAGTGATGTAAGGCTGTTCTCACAGGGAATTCGCATGGTGGGGAGCACAATATGGAGCCCCATATTGCACTCGCGTGTGTAAAGTTAGCCTTAGGCCGTATACAGACACAAGATTTTTTTCAGTACTTAAAAAAAAGGTCAGCTTTTTTGCACGCAGTTTTCATGCAATTTTCACACGTGTTTTGCATATGATTTTTATGTGCGTAAAAAAAACAGATCTACCACTTGTAATTGTATTCTTAGTGATATTAGTAGCAGGGGAGATTTCTGTATAGTAACATCACCTTTAGTGATACTTCACATAATAAAACTTGTAAATGTAATTACAAATTACCCTTATAGGCACATTTAAATGCAACACAGCAAAAGTGACTGTCCAATAGAATAATCCCTTGATTCTGATTGGTTGCAATGTGGAGCTCCATCATTTTTCCTTTTTGCTAGGTCTGATAAATCTCAACCATTATGTGCTTCTTTTTAAGCAATTTGTAACCATGTTTTATCTCTCCAATGCACCTAGAACAAGAAGTTATGCAACTTTACAAACAATATTTATTACAATGCTGTGTATACAGCTTCTATGCAGGCCTATTATGTACTTCCATTGTTACAAGACCTGTGTAGTAGGATTCTACAGTAATGTAGAGTCAAGGGGATTAGACACAGAGTGCTTGATAGGCACTCTGAATAGGCAGTCCTGAGGCCTTTCAGAAGGCCCCCGGCTGCCTAGCAACCGCACAGCGTCCTGCGATCTTATTGCGGGATACTGTACGGACCCCCTGAACGTCTGGTGCAGGCTGTTTCTTACAGCCGGCACCCGGCGGCAGCAGTTCCGACGAGCAGCGCCGCTTGTCGGAACTGTTAACACTTTAAATACCACTCTCACAGCGGTATTTAAAGTGTTAACAGTTCCGACAAGTGGCGTGGGTCGTCGGAACTGCTGCCGCCAAGTGTCTGCTGTAAGAACAGCCGGCACCCAATGTTGTATGGAGCGGGATCCACTTGCGATCCTGCTCCATACAAACATTTGTTCGGACTTGCGAACAAATGGACTTGCGAACAGGTTCCTGGAACGGAACCTGTTCGCAAGTAGGGGACTATCTGTAAATGGATAGGTGTGGTGTGGTTTTTTGGAAGAAAGCGGCTGTAATTTTCCCTTTAACAAGCAGAGGGATAGAGTAACACCTAACTACATAATCAGACTACACATGGTTTATTTGTAGCTTTAGCATAAGCTATATCATATTGACTAGACATGACCTGTTAAAATCTGTTCATATTTAATATTTGATCTATTTGTATTTCACATGTAACATTATCATTTTCTCTTTTTTAGCATCCTGTGCTTGAAATACAAGTAAGTATAACAAGTCCTGTATACTCGTAGAACGGAGTATGTTATATTGCAGATTGATGCATTTACTTGCAAATATGTATGAATTAATGGTAATAACATTTTAATACAAGTGTATTCGTAAACATGCATATTATCGATCCAGAATATGTCTGTAGTATGGTACGTTCATGCGCTGCTGAGTTGGGGTTTTTTCTTGCTTTGTTATTTTTGGGGGTTCTTCAGCGACTCCATGTGGTTTTTGCTGCAGAAATGGTTAGCTGGTGCCATGTGGAGAAATAATTTACAATGCATTTGGAAAGTCTTCAGACCCTTTCACATTTTTTATATTTTCTTATGTTGTGCCCTTGTGCAAATCACAAAAAAAACCACTGAGTTCTTCCCCATCATTCTGCACTCAATAACCCATAATGACAAAGTGAAAACAGAATTTTAGTTTTTCATTTATAAAAAAAATGACAAACATTTGTAACATTTTGCATTGACATAAGTATTCACACCCTTTGGTGCGACACTTAAAATTTAGCTCTGGGGTTCTCCGATTGTTATTGATGATCTTTGATATGTTTCTGCACCTTGATTGGAGTCACCTGTGGTAAATTCAGTTGATTGGACATCATTTTAAAAGACACATCCCTGTCTATATAAGGTCTCACAGCTCACAATGCATATCAGAGCCAAAACCAAACCACGAGCAGGAAAAAACTGCCTGTAGAGCTCAGGGACAGAATTGTGTGGAGGCACAGATCTGGAGAAGACTACAAAAACTTTCTGCTGCATTGAAAGTTCCCAAGAGTCCACCGGCCTCCATAATTCTTAAATGGACAAAGTCTGGAACAGCCAGGATTTTTCCTAGAGCTGGCCATCCTACTTAACTAAGTAATTGGGGAAGAAGGGCCTTGGTGGCAGAGATATAGTTGATGAAAACCTGATCCAGAACGTAAGAGACCCCAGACTGAGCAGAAAGTTCACCTGACCCTATGCATACAGCCAAGACAACGCAGAAGTGACTTAGGGACAGTTCTGTGAATTTCCTTGAGTAGACCAGCCAGAGCCCTGACTTGTACCCAATCGAACATCTCTGGAGAGACCTGAAAATGGCTTCCACAGATGGCTCCCCATCCGACCTGACAGAGCTAGAGAGGATCCGTAGAGAAGAATGGCAGAAAATCACCAGATCGAGGTGTACAAACCTTATGGCATCATACCCAAGAAGACTGGAGGCTAGAATCGCTGCCAAAGGTGCTACAACTAAGTACTGAGTGCAGGGTGTGAATACTTTTGCTAATGCAAAATGTTGGAAATCTTTGCACATTTTTTAAGAATGAAAAATTAACATTTTGTCTCACTTTTTCATTATGGGGTATTGTGTGCAGAATGATGGGGGGAAAATTGATATTTTTTTATAATTTGCACAAGGCCATAACATAACAAAATGTAAAAAAAAGTGAAAGGGTCTTAAGATTTTCTTAATGCATTCTACTTTAGAAGACATTAGGAAGTTTCTAGCTGCTTTTATGGTGGTGGTGGGTTCCCCCTATCTATGGGGCCGCAGTGCTGCTAGACTGGTTGGACATATGTTATAACCGCTTCTAAGATAGACACATGATTGTGAGAAAGAGGAGAAGAAAATCCTTGGTCTCCAGGGACACACTGAGAAAATTTTATATATTTTTCATTGCAGTATTAGACAGAATATAATGAAAAGAGTTCTCTGGTCTGCTGGGGTCGTCTTGAGAGCCAGTCCAACCCTAAATTAGACTTAGTGCCATAAGAAATCTTATCATTTCCCTCTCTTCCTACAGGATCCAAATAACCAGCGCATAGCACAGTGGCTGGATGTATCTACAACGCAAGGATTTGCTGAGTTCAGCTTCCCTCTGGCCCATGAATTAGCTTATGGAGAGTACAAAATTAACATACCTGATGGCTGTAGAAAATCCTTTAAAGTCGATGAATACGGTAAGCTGACATGAAAATAATTCAATAATCTTGTGATAATAAATGTAAAAGAATGTCTAGAGTACAATTTTCAGGTGTAATAAACTTTGCCAAACATGGTGCCTGTAGCCTACTCTGCACAGTTGCCAACCATAATATTCTACTTTATCAAAAATCATGAACCACCAACATTTTTTACATATATACTGGAAAGCCATACTAAATGACAAGTAATTCATGTCTATGGGTCAGATACTGATATGAACTCGTTTCAAGTAATTACTGTGAACTGTAAAAGGATGATAATTTCAGTCATAATCTGCTTGAGTATCACCAGCCTCTAACAGAATCATAGATGCTTTAAATATTATTCACGGATGCTGGAAAAAAAGCTTTCTGCTTTTACGGACTGTGCATGAATTTCTGGATGGTTGGCAACCTTCTTATTCTAGGCCTATTCTATACCTCCATCTAATTCATATTAATACTTGCGTATGAGAAAATGCTATAACTAAATAAATTAAAAACGTAAAATCAAAAAATGAACAACCCCTTTAACATTCGTAAACAAAAAAAATAGCAGAATCTGAAAAATGCATTAACACATTTAACCCCTTGAGTGGCAGGTTTATTATTACCAGGTTGTGCCTCAAAGGGCAGGTTTTTTAAATGAGTCAACAATGCAATCTTAGTATTTATTAACCTCTTGAGTGTCAAGCCCGGAAAATCTCTGGGGCTTGCTGCACTGACCATGCAGTTAACCCCTTCCCTCCATCTGACGTAACGATACCTCATGGGAACGGGGTATTTCCCGCAAAGTGACGTATCCTTACGTCATAGGGATAGCGTGAGATCATGACCAATCTTGCGCTATCCAGCAACGGGAGCCGGCTGTCACTGATAGCCAACCTCCCGCTGCTACAGCGGGGGTGCATCGGAGATGCGCCCCTCGCTGTTAACCCCTTCCCTGCCGAGATCTAAGTAGATTGCAGCACGGAAAGGATTCACAGAGCGAGCACACTCCCTCTGTGATTTCAGCCGGCTCTCGCAATGAAATATAAGCCTTTCCCTGAAAATCATTTCTATCTGGTATGAAAAAAAACCCCATACTTACGTCTCCATAGAATTCTATGAATAGACTGAGGGCTGCCTGTGATTGGCTGAGCGCTCAGCGCGTTTAAATCCCTGCCTGCTGAAAGAACATAATTACAGTGCCAGAACCCGAATGGCTAGACGCGCCTGAGTCCCAGCAGCGGCGGAGAGGTAAGTATGTTTTTTTTGTTTTTGTTTTTTTTACAACAGATAGAAAGGATTTTCAGGGAAGGGCTTATATTTCAAGCCCTTCCCCGAAAATCACCGTGGGGCTGCTGGTATCCTATTGCATTCAATGGGGGCGGCTCCATTGAAATCAATAGGAGGGCTTTGCGGTCCCCTCCGACAGCTGTTACCACTGTGACAGCTGTGGAAGGGGATTCTTTACTCCCCGCAGGGAGTCCCCTTTACTCCCCATGCAGTAAAAACCCCAGAAAATTCAGCTGAAAAATTCAGCACTAGAGCTGTCCACGGAAACCTTCAGGGGTTTAACTGCATGGTCAGTGCAGCAAGCCCCGGAGACTTTCCAGGCATGCCACTCAAGGGGTTAATACAAAATATATACACATTTGGTGTTCCCGTAACCGTAACAACCAGTACAATAAAGTTATTTGTAGTGATTGGAAAATGGCTTAAAAATAGCCTTTCTTTTTATTATGTATTTTCACAATAACATAATTTTAACCTTTTCCTGGCGCATGCTCTACATGTACAGCACACGTTTAGTGTGATTGTATGGAGTGGGTTTTGGAGCCGAGCCTGCGAGTGTCAGCTGTCTTTGATAGATGACAGTCACTCACAACTGTTTTCACTATGTTTTCAGCCATATTATCCCCTGTTGTACATGTCCTAGTTAGTATTACTTACATATTGCCTTGAGAAAAAAGTGCAATAAATGGATAATTCGCAGAAGATTGACAGAATTTTTAATCATTGACATTTCTATTCTCTCTAGTCCGACAAAGGTTCGAGTTTAATATCAAAGTCCCATCTGAACTAGCCCTAACAGATAAGTCCTTTCACCTGGATGCTTGTGGCAGGTAAGAATACCAACAGTGTTACTGACTACCAAACTCCATACATAGCAATAGTATCAACCAATAGATACAACAGTACCAGCAATCAGAACATTTATACACGCAGTCAGCCAGAATGGAGATGCTACTTTCAGGTAACAGGTGATTGATTTCACCACTTCTGATCTAAGCTCATAATATTGCTATGACACAACACAAAGTAACCTCTGGGTCATGGTGGGCTCTGTGGATAAAAAGAGGGTCACCATGGAAAGGACTTTATATTCATTACTTCATACAAGGAATACATCTGGTTCCTTCCTGTAGCACAGATCATCAACCAATGGTGTATATACTGTATCTAAGATATAATCTGTACTCTTTATGGCTGACATACAGTATTATCTTAAACATATATATATAACTTACTGTTGCCAAAACACAGAGTAAATGGTAACTTATGCAACTGTCCTTTTAGACATTAACCTTTTATGGACTATTTAGAGTATTGGTATCATATTGTCTTTTTAGACCATAACCTTTTATTGACTATCTACCAATCTTGATATCATAAATTTCAAATTCAGTCTGAAGCAGTTTCTCCTCAGTGTCCGGTAAAAGTTTTTTTTTTCATGAACCAGAAACTTTATGCTGAATAGTTCTCTATAAGCTCATGGTTCCTTGCTATACTGTATATGACTGTCTATTGGGGATAGAAAAAGAACATTAGCAACTTCTGCTATTTTGATACCACTATAGGAATCCTTGAAGGAGGAGATCAGTATTAAGGCCCATTTACACGCAAAGATAATCTTTCAAATGATTGAAAGATTAAAAGTTTTAGCGATCTTTTTGCATAATGTGTTAATAGACACTAATTGCCATTAACACTTTATCATCTTCATTTACACGTAAATGAGCCTCCAGGAGCTGTTTGCGGAGCCCAGCTTGTGATTAGTCACACACTCAGCTTTGCGAGCAGCTGCATTGTTCTCATCAGGGCTGCTGGCAATTAACAATGTTTATGTGCTGGCTCTTCGTGGAGAACACAGCCTGTGATCTACTGGAGATAAATGCAAACTGCTTTATCTCCAGTAGCTGAATGATGGGTTTTAAGTTCACTTTAAAATCATTATTCAAACTAAAAATGCACGATGCCCTCATTTACATGTCACGATTTTACAAATATTGAGCGATAATCATTACGTGTAAATGGGTCTTTAGAAATAGGTGGCAAGCATGTAGTTACTTTTACTGCAATGCATTTAACTTAAGAGTAGTTTGTTTTACTTGCCAGGTGTTACAATTTGCACACAAAGCTGAATATACTTTCAGTTATTCCTCTGTCTCGGTTCTGTCAACTCTATTTCCTTTTGTAGGTAAACCTCTCTGTCACTTCCTTATTGCGTGGCACTGCTTGATCACCACCTCTCAGTACTCTGTAAAGCTTCTTTCTCTCAGTTGATCAGTCATTCAATTACTACGTACTTTGCTCCAGACCCAGGTTTCTTTATTTCCACATCCGCACCAGAAATCATGCCACCAGCATAGCTCACTAAAGCAAATCTCTACCAGAGGGTGCTAAATCTCAAAAATTTACACAAAACTGACACTAGAGGGCAGCAGCCGTATAGATGCATTTCTTTGACTCAAACACTGCAGAGATTAAAGGGGTTTTCCAGGGAAATACTATTAATGACTAGGGATAAGTGAGTATACTCGCTAAAGCACTACTCGCTCGAGTAATGTGCTTTAGACGAGTATCTCCCTGCTCGTCCCTGAAGATTCAGGAGCCGCCGCAGCTGACAGGTGAGTTGCGGCGGGAAGCAGGGGAGAGCGGGCGGGAGAGAGAGATCTCTCCCCCGCAGCTCTCCGCCCCGCGGCGGCCCCCGAATCTTCAGGGATGAGCAGGGAGATACTCGTCTAAAGCACATTACTCGAACGAGTAGTGCTTTAGCGAGTATACTCGCTCATCCCTATTAATGACCTATCGTCAGGATAGTTCATCAATAGTTGATAGGCTGAGGTCTGTCACTTAGGACCCCAACTGATCAGTGGAGTGGGCGCATGCTGCCAGCACCACAAATACACAGAGGTCAGAGCGGAAGCCTCCGCGCCGACCTCCGTGTAGTGGTCGGTGCTTGTAACTGCAGGCACAGCTCTCATTGAAATATATAAAGTATATTCAACACCTACAAACATACACAGAACACAATCCTGTTCACACCAAGTGACTACAGTTCTCACCTTCAGACATAAACCACACAAGACATTGTTCACACCTAGTGTAGTCTACACCTTCAGACATACACTGAGCAGGAACCTGCTCACACCAAGTATAGTCCACACCTTCAGACATATACAGGACAGGACCCTTCTCACCCCTAGTGTAGTCCACACCTTCAGACATACACTGAACAGGAACCTGCTCACACCAAGTGTAGTCCATACCTTCAGACATACACAGGACCCTTCTCACACCTAGTGTAGTCCATACTTTCAGACATACACAGGACAGGACCCTTCTCACACCTAGTGTAGTCCACACCTTCAGACATATACAGAACAGGACATAGTTCACACCTAGTGTAGTCCACACCTTCAGTCATACACAGGACAGGACCCTTCTCACACCTAGTGTAGTCCACACCTTCAGACATATACAGAACAGGACACTGTTCACACCTAGTGTAGTCCACACCTTCAGACATATACAGAACAGGACATTGTTCACACCTAGTGTAGTCCACACCTTCAAGACATACACAGAACAGGACATTGTTCACACCTAGTGTAGTCCACACCTTCAGACATACACAGAACAGGACCCTATTCACACCTAGTGTAGTCCACACCTTAAGACATATACAGAACAGGACAATGTTCACACCTAGTTAGGTCCACACCTACAGACATATACAGAACAGGACATTGTTCACACCTAGTGTAGTCCACACCTTCAGACACACACCTAACAAGTCATTGTTCACACCTAAAACCTGCTCACAACACAGACAGATGGAAAACCCTACTCAGAACCTCATACATGCAAAAATAAAACAGGAACTAGTTCAAATGTCCACACACCAAAGATTAAGAGCATCAGACACCAAACTGATGTAAAAGGAGCATGTTAAATATCACCCACCTGACAACATAGAGGACATCAGATGTCTGAAGGTTGCATCTAATAAAGGGAAAGGAGAAGGGGCCCGCAGAACAGGGAGATCAGGTGTCCAGACCATCTTCAAGGAAGGTGGGAAAAGGAACTCAAAGTCTTCTAGATCTTCAGGCAAAATATTTGATAGAACTTCATCTACAACACCGGTAGTAGAGCTAGGTACTATCTAAGAGGAGGCATAAGGGGTGACTCCCCAGTACTCATACAATTTTCCTTTTCTTCTCTTCACTTTTACTAACACTTTCTCTTTCTGGAAATGGAGCATCTTGTAGAGGCGCTTTAGCTTAGTGGAATAGATTTTGCATTCGCTTGTTGACTATTCAGTGTATCATCTGCAACCTATAACAATGATCTTGAACCAAAGAGCCAATAATCTCTTGACTTCATTTGGAGTGTTGAACCCCAGTGCTGTTACTACTTGCCCAGACTACCTAAAAACATCATGTAAGATGAGAATCCAGTTGCACTGTCCACTCGGTTATTATAAGCCCACATCAGTTCTGAAACATATATTCTGGCCATCTTGGTTTCTGTTGTGACTCAAGAATTCTTAACATTTGTAATAGGGTTCTTTTGAACCTTTCACAGACCCTATTTTCCTGTTAGTGGTGAGGAGTATTTCACCTATGTTTTCAAGTATCCTTATCTTGGTTAATATAATAAAATAACTGTTTTGGAATGAGAGGTACTTTAATGTTGTATGTGCATACAAGGTTTGGTAGCCCTAGTGACAGGGACAGGTTCCCTTTATTTTCCACAGGTCCCTAACTTACAAATGAACACACACATATATATTACATATATGCTCGGTTATTGTGCATTCACTAACCTCCTCAGCCTCCCCCCTTCTCATTTTGACACCCGTGCTATTCTAGTAACACTGACCATTTAAAACACTTGGCTGGGTGGCCCTTCAACCCGAAACATGATTCCCAGTGAGGTACCATACTAAAAACTACAAATCCTATGAGCATAATGTGCCTAAATATATGTGTGTGTGTGTGTGAAGAGAAACATAGCTGAATGGTGCATACATTATAGCTGGTTTTATGGACTTAGGGTGGTTTCACATCTGCATCAGAACCTCTGGCTGAAGGTTCTGTCACAGATGTAGCTGAAAATACTAAAAGCTGGGCAGAAAAGAAGCGAACTCATTATAGCAAATGGGATCCGCCCGGCACTATTTGGTTCCGTCCAGAAACAGAACCATACGGCCACGAGGAATCCCCTCTTCAACTCCCCGAATAGAGCGGGAATGCGGAATCCCCAGTGCAGGTGTGAATAAACCCTTAATTGTATGCTCAGTATTAACTGACCTGATTACAATGGTCTTTTTGACACACTCTCTTTCTCTATATATATATTGCTTTAACCTTTCTCTGTATTTATTTTGGAGCAGAGGACATTATCACCCTTGTTTGTTTTCGCCATTTTGAGTGGAGTAGTAGTAAAACTATGTTTCAGATCCTCATACTACTGTTCACCTATTAGTTGTCTGATCCATGTCACTTAAATGCAGGGGTCAAATGACATATTAGGTGGGTCATAAGGTATCCATTACTATGTACAGACCAGTCAAAGGATTATACTATTCTACTGTGCAAATACAGGCCACTGCACTGGTATAAGAAAGCAGATATGAGAGCAGAATTTTAAACACATCTAAATTAAGAAAATGCATGATTTCCTATTCTATAACTAAATAGAAATAGTAGAAAGCAGAAAATCCCTTTGTTTTGTATGTGTTTGGATAATGGACTCTGAAATGATAAGTTGGCATAACCCCATTAATATATCTTTTTAGCTGTCAGAGTTTTATTTTTCTGATATAGAGCTCCAAATTCCCTGTTCAGATAGAACAGTAAACAATACAATTCTGGTTGCCTGCAGCCACCACTAGGGGGAGCCAAAGGGAAAGTTCACCTTTAGGCCTCGGTCACACGGGCGTTTTTTCCCGCGATTTGCGGATCACATGACGGATGCGCATCCGCAAATCGCGTGACCGGGGCCGAAAAATCGCCCGAAAAAACTGCTCCTAGCCGCTTTTCAATAGAAACGGGACGGAGCAGTTCAGCGCTGTCCAGCGCATTGAATTCAATGGAGCTGGCAATACAGCCGGCTCCATTGAAAGCAATGGTCTGCGGGCGATCTCACAATGAATTTTCAGGAAGAGCTTAAACATATATAAGCCCTTCCCTGGAATTCATCCAGAAATGTGTAAAAATAAAAAATATATATATATACTCACCTGGTCCCAGCAGACGGAGTTCAGCGCGGCCGGCAGTTCTCCTGAACTGCTCTGAGTAGTATTCAGCAGCCGGGGCTTTAAAATCCCCGCCTGCTGAATGAGCTGCCTCTGATTGGTCACAGCCTGACCAATCAGAGGCAGCTCTCACTCACCCATTCATGAATTCATGAATGGGTGAGTGAGTGCTGCCTCTGATTGACTCAGCGCAGGGACCAATCAGGGGCAGCTCTCAGCTGTCATTCAGCTGTGATGTACTGCCTATGTCTTCAATGGGGCCAGTACTGCTGGCACCGGCCCCATTGAAAACAATTGGCGATAGTGCTGCTTTTTCTTAGCACCGCAAGTGTGCATTGAAGGCATCGCAAATGAGAATGAAACAATTGAAAATCATTGGTTTCAGTTTCACGGGTTGTCACTCACTCTCGCAACGCAAAATAGCCTATCACCAGTGTGAAGTCAGCCTTACACATCTCGGTAGTTATCTCTGTAGTTTCATTTTCCTACACTACAAGGAGGCTTAAAAGTAACGTTGATAGAGTAATAAATTATCACTGCACAGTCAGTTTCTCTTAATCAGACTTATACTTCTAAACTGGAGCGGTAGTGAAGACAGTAGTTGAACAGCCCATATGGGAGTGACAACATCTATAACTCATGTCTTCATTTCCAGTTATACTTATGGGAAGCCAGTAGAAGGCACAATTGATCTTTCGGTGTGTGCTGAAGAATACTATCATACATGGCGCTACGGATCATACGCTAATGAAGACGGAGAAACAGATAAAATAAATTGCATAACCATTAAGGGAGAGAAGGTGAGAAAGAGACATAATCCCCTGTATTTTATCCTGTTACTTTATACTTTCTTTAATTACATACTTAGGGTGACTACCCACTACAGTTTTTTTTCCCTGCGTAATTCGCGGCATTTTTTTTCTGCAGGGGTCTATGGGACTTGTAATGTTAAAATCGCAATCGCGCAAAATCGCAATTTACCACAAAATCACGATTTTGCGCGATTGCGATTTTAACATTACAAGTCCCATAGACCCCTGCAGAAAAAAAATGCTGTGAATTTCGCAGGGAAAAAAAACTGTAGTGGGTAGTCACCCTTAGGGAAGAAGTGAATAAAAATGTTATAAGAATAATAATAAAAAAAATTACATAAAATTATGATGCAGTGTAGTATTTAAGCTCCCTCTAAGGGGTTTTCAAGGCACTTAGTATTGATGATCTAGCCTCAGTATAGGTCTTCGATAGTTGATTGTCAGGGGTCTAGCATTGTTAGTTTTTTTATTAATTTTTCTATGGCATTCACCATGCTGGAAAAATAATGCATTATTTTACTAGATCGATTTTTACGTACGCAGCAATACCAAAATATCTTTATTTTATTTTTGCTTTTTTATTTTAAGAATGAGGAAAGTTTATTTTTTAACTTTTCTATTTTATTTTTTGTAATAATAAAAAACTTAATTTTACTTATTCTTACTTATTTTGTCCCCATAATGGACTTGAACCAGTGATTATTAGATTGCTTTTAGAGTACACTGCAATATATAGCATTTCTGCAGGCAGTTTACACAAATAGGTAGATTGAATAGTACCTCCACAACACTACCTGCAAGTCAATGTCTGACCTTTCAATAGGCCTTGTAACAATGATTGGGAATATAAGCTAAAGTCTTTTCCTCAAGCACATGCACAGGCAGCTGTTTCGGGGTGATTGTCTCTCATCAGTGTACAGTAGATTGCTGGCCAGCTTTGTGAGAAACCTATGACATGGGTCAGGAGGGGTACAGTTCCTTCTTAAGCCCCATTTACACTAATAGATGATCGCTCAAAAGTCGCTCAAACGATAGTTTGAGTGACAGTTTTGAGCAGTCATCTTTGCATACTTTATAGTAGCTAATTAGCTACTATAGAATATGCAGCTGGAGCGGGACACAGCCGCGGTCCCTAGGAGAACAATACAGCTGCTTTGCATATGCAAATAGCTGTAGTGTTCTCTGTGCTTACAGCCCTGCATTGAATTCACAGCAGGACACAGGCACAGGCTGGCTGATAACAGCCTACTCCACTGATAACAACTGATCACTCAATTCTAGCAAGCTAGAATTCAGCGATCAGCGACTCGTGCACGAAAACTGCATGATGTCCCTGCATTTAGACAGAAAAAGAATCGCTCAAAAGGTGGCTTTGAGCAATTTTTGAGCGATTCTCGTTGTGTCTAAAAGGGCCTTTAGGGAGAGCACCTAAAAGGGGTGAGGAGATAAGGCCCTGTATGCTGCTCTGGGAAATATGCAAATAGGAAGATAGAACCATACCTCTACAGCACCACCTATTAGAAAGTAGCATTCCCTCAAGTCTATATCTGAACTTTTTAATAGGCCCTGTAATAATGTAAAGCAGATATACATGGCAGCCCTGGGGGCCTTAACAATGCCTTAGGCTCCCATGACACCTCACAATCTCAGTGCAGTGGGTGGGGGGCTCTTTTAGGAGGCAGAGGTAACCCTCTACCTCAGCGGGGCCACTTAAGTTGATAACGGCAATGGTCAAGCCATTGTTGCAGCCACCTGTCAGCTGTCAAAGACTGCTAAAACACGCCATGTATGGAGCAGGCCTGTTCCATACAAACCCTGTGCATGTATGGTGGATGTTGCCAAAGGGTTCGGGTAAATGTCCACATTTGAATACCACTTTATTTTTTAAATTCCAAATTAGACCAAAATTTTGTGCTAGTTAATTTCACAAAATATTTTTACACGGTAGATGCTGGAGCTCTGTATTTCTGTAAAGGCTGCAGATCTGCTGCTTAGCTGTGATAAAATTCTATCTATCTGCAGCCACCGCTAGGGAAAGTGTAGAGCTTATTACGTTGTATTATTGAGGTTAAAGGGAACATATCACTAGGGTCATGCTGCCCGAACCATGGACAGGCACTTCAAGTCATGGGGGCGGCATTGTTCTGTGTGACATCTAAGAGGTGTTATACTTACCTATCAATCCTTCAGTCCACTTTTTAGTCCATACCGACTGTTGCAGTAATTCAATCTAGCCATACGTGTTTAGTGGGCGATGAACAAATGATCTTTCACTGTGAAACGTTCTTTCATAGTTTGCGTAACAGCCAACAGCACCTTATACAGTCAAGTGCTTGCAACTATCTAACAAAACTTTTCAACATGGCCAAATGATTGCTTTAGCTGCAGTTGCCCTTTTTGATCAACTTTAGACTGTGTGTGGCCATCTTAAGGGTGGTGTCTACTGATAGAACCTGACTACAGATGCACTTGATTATAGTCAGTATCCACTAGTTAACTCCTCAGTGATCACCCATACGTGTTTTTACATCCTGGGTGTCTGGGCTTTATTCTACAGGGCTGTGAAAACATGTTCGCTCTGCAGAATAAAACCCCACTCCCTGTGAGTGCGACAGCTCCCTACTATTGGCTACCGGAGGTAGCTGAGAGCCAAGATCTGTCATCGTGGTGCATCTAGCGCTGGCTGTGATTGGCTGAGTCAGCTGTCACTCAGCCGGGTCAGCCAATCAGAGCAATCTCTTGCTGGGAGACTGAAAATTCAATCCCCATCACTAGCAAAAGATCCCCTGTCGGCTTTGCAAGTGGCCAGGAAAGTATATGCGGCCCTGGAGAGTCCTAGACAGCTCCAGCTTGATGAGTATTACTTTCTTTTTTGGTAGTGCAGCTAGCGCTTGCGTTTAGCGCTATCAAGAACGTGGCACCAAGTTTTGCCACATTTTCAGCAGCACTGAAACCTCCGTCCATTCATTTCAATGGGCAATGCACAGCTGAAAATGGCCAAAGATAGAACATGCATCGCTGTCAAAGCGCAGTGTTGAAGACACTGCGTTTTGATGCTTGTGTGAACAGCCCCTTTGAAATGAATGGGAGCGATGTACAGTGTTTAGCGCAGCGCTGAAAAGGCAGCACTAAATGCTGTACAAAAACGTCTGTGTGAGGGAGGCCTAAGGGTGAACTCTCACGCTATAAATTCTCCATTGTTTACAATTGCGCCAAAATTTTCTTTCCCCGCTCCTCACAGAAAAAAAAAGAAATTGATGTGAAAATTAATCTTGGAACACACAGAATTTATTAATCAATGGACCTCAGTATCTTCATTCACTGAGCCAAACACTCAGCTGTCAGGCACCTTACACAGAGGGGGGATAAAATAAGCAACCTCCAGCACGGCCGCTCCAATTCTAACCTGAGAGTTGCATCTTGTTGACACCATAGAAGCAAACAGCAATGTTACTGCAATATTCCTTGTTGATTACTTACTTTATATTGATATTTTCTTTATAGACTGACAGTAAAGGATGTGTCTCCAGAGAGATTGAGCTTGCAAAGTTTAATTGGACCAGCACAGACGAACAACAGTATTTAGAAATTAAATCTGAACTGACTGAAGATGGCACAGGTAAGTGATAGGAAGGAAATACTGCAACAATGCTGGCATTTGTAACAATAATGTAAATGACTTCACATTACACATACTGTACATTAGGGTACATCTGTCCTGCAGGGGGGTTTATATTGTGAGAGGAAACGTGGACATCCAAATGCACAAATAAAAAAACCTTAAAATATAAAACCAAAGAAAATGCTTGAAAATCAGGCACCACCATTATGTACCAACCACCTCTATCCTTTCATCTTTTCAAGAGTCCCTCCAATCTCTACGATAAAAAAAAAGTTGTCAGATGGTTGATGGTTCAGTTTACACATTTAACTTTAATAAGTTTGCTCCCTCTCAGCAAAAGTATGAATTCATTCTTTCAGGTCATAGTGAAAAAGCAGAAGTTGACATCCACCACTCCTACAAAAGGAACACAGTTGAATTTGTGGAATGTGAACATATTTACCAAAAAGGGCTCCCATATCATGGCAAGGTAAGGTAAAACTTTTCAAGCGAGGGGATTAGTTAGTTTTATATACTCAGGTCCGGTGGTGGGGATGAGTGTTGCTTATATGGTTATGATGTATAGAAATATATCGTACTAGTGGATACATCCGTGCGTTGCACAGTGCTATAAGCCTAGGGATTGGTTATTGAAAATTGGGCTTTCAAAGTGATTTCCTTCTTATACATAATGACTGATGTTTCTATGCCATTTCGCAGTGGACCTAAATCATTCGTTTATCACAAATTTGATTATGAGTTGCTGTGCAAATGGCACATCAACCTTGTGCACAATCATCTTCAGTAATAATTCTTTTAGCTGAAATGTTTATTAATGTCATTAGTTGCTATATAAGTTTACCTCAGCTGTGTAAGAAATGAGAGAAAGAAATAGCAACTAGAGATGAGCGAACGTACTCGTTACGAGTACTTACGCACCCGAGCACCGCCATTTTCCAGTACAGCAGTACTCGCGCGTAAAGATTCGGGGGGCGCCGTGGCGGCACGGGGGGTAGCAGTGGGGAGTGGGGGGGGAGAGGGAGAGAGAGAGGGCTTCCCCCTGTTCCCCGCTGCTCCCCCCGCACCGCCGCGCCTCTCCCCGCCCCCCGGCGCCCCCCGAATCTTTACGCCCGAGTACTGAAGTACTCGAAAATGGCGGTACTCGGGTGCGTAAGTACTCATTACGAGTACGTTCGCTCATCTCTAATAACAACCAATCACAGAGCAGCTGTCATTTTATCTCAGCAGTAGAAGAAATAAAAGCTGAGCTGTGATTGGTTGCTATTGGCAACAAAAATTACAGGGCAAGTCGATGAGTTTTCGACTTTTAATTATGCCAGTATTCATTCCCTGGTGCTGAAGAACACTCATGCCCAATTTCACTCAAATCAGACTAGAACTGTGGATTTGTGTAAAACACAAATAAACAAACTGATTTTGCATTTTATGTATAAGATTTCTGGTCCGTATCATTGGGGGACACAGCTGAAGACTATGGGGTGTAGCTACTTCCACTAGGAAGTGGACACTAAGCCGAAAAAATGTTAGCTCCTCCTACTAGCTATACCCCTTCTGCAGCCACCAAGCTAATGAGCTTTAGTTTAGTGTCTGTAGGAGGCAGACTTGGTTCTTGCCAGTCTTCAACTATGATTGGATTTAGGGAGTACAGGGAGGCAGGACTCTCCCTGTTATCCCTCCAAGGCCACAAGGCCTACTACGGCAGATCATGTGGCAGCTGAATACCAGAGCAGTGTTAAGCTGCCGTACAGCCTGCGTTGTTCGGCCACTGTGCACTGCCTAGTGGCTAGGTCTGCTGTTTTGCCCCTCCTGCAGTATTTTTTAGTAGGATAAAATAGTTTTTTATACTAAATAACTGTCTGCAGCATTTCTAGCGCCATGTCCAACACCAGAGCAGAAGATTTCTTTAGACAGGGTCAGCCAGAGCCACATGCGATGCGTGCTCTCACTGCAAAACAAAATGTACATGGGGCAGTTCGAGCTGTTATGCTTTAACTGTATTCCACTGCAAGAGGCAACCCTCTTGCTCAGCTTCCACCGATCGCCGAACTACAGTGGTCTCGCTCCCTGTCGCAGATGGTCTTAGAACTTACCAGGGCATTTTAGACAGGTTGGACTATGTTATGAGTCCACCTGTTCAGAATGTATCTGACAGAGATGACTCTGTCAGGCAGGACTCCACTTGTGGTAGACCACAAAAGTGGAATAGACTTTCCTACTCATTACACTCATCCAGATCTACTGTATCGTATTCCAAGCCAGCACTTTCCAGACCACACTCACAGTCTTCTTCCAGGCACAATAGTCGCTCAGAGGAGGAACTGTCTGAGTCCCTCTGTGATTCCAACCTAGATGAGGAGCAAGCTTCTAAACCTTTCAGTATGATAGACAACCTGATAGCTACCGTGAAAAACACCTTTCAGCTGTCCGACCAGATGCCTACTATGTCAGTAGCGTCTTTTTCCTTTAGATGTCCAAACCAATCTCCAAAGATTTTTACTCCTCATGAGGATTTTGAGGATGTCTTAACCAGGAAATGGAACATTCCAGACAAACACTTTACTAAACCTAAGCGTCTAGACCTCATGTATTCTTTTCCAGGGGAGTTAGTGAAGAAATAGTTCTCTTCACCAGCAGCAGATTCACCTGTGTTTCGTTTGGCGAAACATACCACTCTTCCTATGGCGGACACCTCGTCGTGCGCATGAGGCAGATTGAATCTCTTGCAAAAACCTCTTTTGAGGCAGTGGCTTCGGCATTCAGGCCAGTTTTTGCCTCTAAATCAGCAAGGCCACTACTGAATAGGCCAAGCAACTGTGCAGGGTATTCTATCCAGGTCTCCTCCGAAAGAATTGACTGACATTGTACATCAGATAAGCCAAGCGGGAAAGACACAGATGTCTCCTTAAAAATGTCCTTAACAAGCATTCCTTTTGTTGGCCCCCCAACTATTCAGCGCTAGATTGGATGAGATCCTCTCTGACACCATCAGGGAAACGACGGCCGAAAGTAGTAGAACATCGCTCAGGCGTGTCTTTCTCTCTCCCTCTCTCTGCCTTTCACTGCCTGTGTTTTACCACGGATCTTCTGCACGGACGGCAATCACGGAATCCTCAATTAAAATCCATTTGTGTGAGACTGGGTTAAAGGTCCAGATTGTCAGAATATGTTCCTATGGCTTCTTTCACACGAGCGCATAAACGGTGTATATACGCACCCATGAGAGGCATCGATTTTCATTGCACTCATTCACACGGGCAAATATACAGCGCATAAATATGCCGGCAGCGCAAAAAATAGAACATATACACGGCCAGCACATATACGCTCAGCCCAAAGATAGTTCTGGAACTATCTTTTGGCCAATATACGCTGGCTGGTCCTATAGACACTTATGGAAGCAGGGGGGAAAAAGAGGAGGGGGAGGTATTTTTGCAGCGTCCAACGCTGCGAAAAGCTTACAGGTGCCTTTATATAGGTATTGGAAGGCCTCCGAAGATTTGGGCAGAGCGAGGGAATTCCGGGGTGCGGTGTATTTTTCTGCTAAAAAAGATGCTTGCGGTAGTGTGAATGGACGAGAAAACACTGTCCGTGATCGCGGAAAAACTCCCTTTCAGGTGCTTATAGAGAGCGAGCATGACAACGTAAAAATGCCTTTGCCGTTTATGCGCTCGTATCAAAGAAGCCTACAACATATATAGCTGTGGTGACCATTTCTGACCACATTAATGCACACACTCCTGTATGACAGGCGCACACCAGTTACAGCCTTGTACAGTTTGATCAGAGCTGATGGAAGGTTGGGAATCGGACGACTGAGGATTAATATGTAGAACACCTAAACAGCCATTGATACTGGACGATTATCGCACAAAATTTGTTCAAACTAACTAATTTGCATGATAATCATTGCGTTTAAATGCACATTTATCATTCACTATTCATTTATAGTTCATTGGTCGCTCACTTTCAACCATCATGGAAATTATTACTGGATCACTGACTTCTCGCTGAGTTTAAATGCTCCCTATAGAGTGTGAAGCGCTGAGTGAGAAGCCAGCGGTGATCTGCCTGTCTAAACCCTCTGCATGAGCGCTAACAACCTAGCAGTGACATCCGCGCTTGTGCAGACCTTTAGACAACTGTTGTCCTGTCTAAATAGGACATTAGATGACAATTCATAGGTGTGATGTCTGGTGGATCTGCTGCTTCAGAAGGCTCTTACCAACTGTTTCCTTTACTCTTCCTCAGGTTAAAGTCAGTAATGAGAAGAACCTGCCAGTGGCTAATCTACGTGTAAACCTAGTAGTAGATAATGAAGGTAACAATGCCACATGTATTAAATTGGTAACTGATTCAGATGGAATTGCAGAGTTTACACTTAAAACCTCCGATTGGCAATTATATACTTCTTTAAGGGTAAGTCAGAAGATTATTACATAGAAATAAATTGTATTCCTGTACATAAGAACATTATAGAGGGACACTGATTGTTAAAACAAAGTCTTCCATGATGTAGTATGGAGCTTCTATCAACATAGTTCAGCACTACTGAAAATGAGGGGGAAAGATGTTCAGAAGAGCGCTGTAAACTCCTTCTGACTAATACTTTTTGGGGTCTAAGCTCATGGCCCCAACATGAAATCTCAGAAGATGCCTAAAACAACAGGTTTTACAAGAAATAACCTTGTAATAAGTACAGCAAAGTTGAAACTTTGTTTATTTTAAAAAGACCTATTAAAAGGTCAGGCATTGTATTCAGGAATTCTGCCTTCAATAGGTGGCGCTGTAGAGGCATTGCTCCATCTTCCTGTTTACATAAGTTTTGCAAAGAAGCGCGCATGGCCTTATAAGGCTCCTCGCACCTACTAGGTGCTCTCCGTAAGTGTGAATTTACACCGACAAGTTTCATGCGCTAGTTCTGTCTGATAGCGATATGGACAGAACTTGCCTGTGTAAACGTGATTTTACATTTGTTTACATGAGTTCAATGTGTTTATCAACATGAGCAATTTTTCTCCCGCAGCATCGCTGCATGTGCTATTTTTGGGCTATTTTGGGCTGTTCCTCCAAGGAATCGGCCATTATTGCTTATGGAATCTTTAAGTAATTAGTGACTACAAGATGTAATATTGTAACGCTCAATAAAGACATCCTCCTTAAGCTCTTAATATTTCAAATAATTTTAATTTATTTAATTATTTTTAATGATGTCATTAATTACATATAGACGACTGATAAGATAAGACTATATCTCTTGAGTATATAAATCATCGTACTGTCAAAAAGGAATTGATATATTTGTAAATTTTCTTAAGGGGAAGCTTACACGAGCATATTTGAATTGCGTATTACACATGCAATGTATGTGTGTATAATACGCGGTGCATTGCTGCGATTCAAATACAATGATTTTCGCTGTTACACTCACACTAGCGTTTTTTCATTACGTATCATACGCGAGTAAAAAAAGCAGCCCCATTGTTCTGTATGGGTGCGTACAAAACGCCGTACATATGCAATTAAATTGCGTAAGATTGGCATTTATACGCAGCATCGCTAGATGACAGAGCAAGAAATAAAAAAAAAAAATGAAACCAGGAAGCCTGTGCATGACAACGTGGGTGAGATACACTGTCATGCGCAGGCAAAAATCGCTGCCTTATGCATGAATACGCAGGTCCAGACCGTGGAAAAAAAAAGCATTACATACACAGCGTTTTACCACACGCTTCGGTAAGCCTACTGTAAATGTTGTTCGGATATATATATAAAAAAAAGTCCCAATTGCCATTTCTTTTCTCAGGCACAGCTTTCATCTAATGATTGTGATTATCATGAAGCATTCGATTACAATTACTACCACACCTCTTCGGATTCTTGGTTTACTGTTATACCCTTTAATTCTAAAAGTGAAAGCACACTGTCAATAGAAAGGCATTCAAAGGACGTATCATGTAATTCTGATCAGTCAGTGACGGTGGAATATGACATCCCTAAGAAGAACCTCGAGTCTGATACCGATCATCTGCACTTTTTCCACATTGTGAGTATAATGTTTCTTGATAGTAAGTAGCCTGATTTGGGGGATAAATTGGACATCAAAGTTTCATATTTGCAAGATCTATAACAAATATGATAGCTCCTTTACGATCCATCATGACCAGTTATGATTCATCAAAATCCATTAAGATTTGTCATGATCCATAATGATCCATTTTATAGATCCATTAACCCCCTACCTGACATCCGCCATATATGTGCAGTGCATACTGGGTGTCAGCATATAGAGCGGGCTCAGGAGTAGAAGGCATTCCATACACAGTTGATGTTGTCTATCATGACAGTGATAACTCAGAATCAGGCCTTTTAAACATTTTAGATGCGTTTAAATAGCCTGACGGATGGAGCGGTTCCCACCGGGCTTGGTGACTGCATCTCAGGAGCGCTGAGCAGCAATTAGCTCGTTAGGGCTGTTTTGTGTTAGTCTGCAGCCGATACCCCCTGCCTTCCGCCCTGATTGTGCCCGGGGCACGTGTTCCATCTCCCCCCCTATAGATAGCTTTAGACTGAACGATTATCATTCAGAAAATCGTTTAAACAAAAGTAACTGAATGATAATTTTTCAGTATAAATGCACCCAAAGACTGAACGAGAATCATGCAGTCTAAACACACTGCCTGAGTGCGAACGAGCTGGTAATAACATCACCAGCTCATTCGCTAGAAAGAGTAACCTGGTGACTCCTTTTGCTATAGTAATACAACAATTCATAAATATGTGACCTGCTCTCCATTTTTTCACAGCTTTTGACCAAAAGTGGAATCTTCTCTTACAAGGATCTTAAAGTAGATATCAAAGATCAAGCAAACAGCCCAAGTGAGTAAAATGGTCTTCATATTGAAAACTATTGGACAGAACTCAATAATTACTGACTCCTCCTCCCTTTGTGTTGTATACAACGTTTTGATAAACTGATCAGTACATATTTGACTAACTGATAGTTGTAGTTATAGATAATTGTCATATGTGAGATTTCTGATTGGAAAATGAAGAAAATTATTTGCTTGACTTGATCAAAATTTCTAAAGTACATTCATGTCATGTAGTCAGTGTATACAGTGGTGTTTACTTAAAGGGAACCTGTCATCAACTTTGAGCCCCATAAACTATGCTATGAAACTCAATGGTGAGTGAATGGGGAGTCCAGGAAGCTGTGTCTGATACTCACCGGGTTTCCCGTTCCAACATTGTGTCCCAATGAAGTTGGCACCTACACAGAGAGTAAATCTTTTAAGCCAGCTCTGTTTGCATGCTGTCCCACAGAGATGAATGGGAAAGTGTGTGCACAAAGCTGTCTGAAAAGAATCATACTGTGTGCACATGTCTATTTTGCGGAGACAGCGCAGGTACTAGGGACCTGATATCAAGCACAGTTCCCAGGACTCCCCGTTCCCTCACCTTTTGATCCTCATAACATAGTTGACATCAAACATGATGACAGGTTCACTTTAAACAGATGCTGCGCTTACTAGAAGAGGCCATCAAAATAAGCTGAATACAAAGTGGTGAACTGCTGCTGAGACCCCCAATGATCCTATTTATGGGAGAATCCCTGCAGGGAAAATAAAACATGACATGGTACCCATTGACATCAATGGGCTGCTTGTGTAACAGCTATGGCTGGAAAACCTCATGAGACTCTTTGAATTTGCTCTCCACTCCAGATGATAGCTTTCCAGTCTTCACTTTGCTGGCTCAAAGACTAGATTTACTAGATTTTGCTTAAGCTTGGAAAATATCGCAAGATATCTTATACATACCGCATGAATTCAACGGAAAAAATATCGCACCATGCTTCATTAGGTGTCATATAATGCCATAACGAGGCACCATACAGCGCATAGAATGCCTATGGCACCATAGACTGAAGCTTCAGGCTGCCTCGGTATACATAATGCCTGATTCTGATTATAGACTTGGTAAATGTTGGTGTAGTGGCCTGGAAATAGGCACTGTTTAGTTATGGGGACCGGTAATATAATAACCGGCTCTAGGGTTTAATCTGAGTCAGTTTACACAAGGGATGCAGGAGAGAGAGAGAGGCGCACCAGGCAAAACAAGTGCCAGAGAGAGCACCAGAAAAGAAAAGCAACCAACGGGAGAAAAAGAGTGCTAGGCAGGAGAGAGAAGTGAAAAGAGACAGAGATCAGCCGTGACAGAAAGAGAAAGAGAGCAATCTGAGAAACAGTGAGTAACTGAGGAGGAGTGACAGCTTTGACAGTAAAAAGAGGGAAAATAAAAGAGTTGTAAATATATAGAGTGGGAGATAAAGAAATAAAGAGATATAAATACAAAGAAGTATAGAGAAAAGAAAACCAAAGTAAGCTCCCAGTATATGGATGATTTAGACACAGGTGTCTACATTGTGGCAATTTAAGTATCATTTATTATGCACTGAATGTTATGAAGAAAACAACCTCATCTCGCTGCTTTATTTAATAATACCGGTTTTACAACAAATTAAGCCAAATATCTGGCTCCGTATATATTATTCCACACCTCACCACTCACAACTGCAAATTGTGCCCAAGGGCACGAGCATCCGAACAAAACAAATCACAACTAATTGCCAGCCACAAAGAATAATAATAAAATTAGCGCTCACCATAGCGCTTTGTGTCTTCACGATAGTGCTTTGGGCTGTCTCGACAGCCATTTGTGGAGCCATTAAATGTGCCAAATGCTCACACAGCAGAAAGCTACCCTGTCCAATTCCTCTATATTTTGGCTTTCACAGGACGACCAATCCTATGTGTCTATTTCAATAGGGATGGTGGGATAAGCCGTTACCAGACATCTCCACTGTATGTCTGATTCATTCTCCTTGTTGATTTATTTTCATTTTGCTCATTTTCAGATCTGCATGGCTCATTCCCTCTAAATTTCCATATTGATGAAGATTTCTTCCCTTCATTCAAACTTTTTATTTTCTCTGTTTTGCCCAATGGAGAGATAATTGCAATGGCTACAGATTACAATGTCTCACCATGTGTAAATCTAAAGGTAAGAAGCTTAAAACAGAACACCTGCTTAGGAAGCATTCACATTGTGCTTTTTCAACACACTCTGTGACTCCGCTTGACGGGCTTCGTGACAGTTGCAGAAAACATCGCTGTGACAGAATCCCCGAACAGAAATAAACAGAGCACTGCGGAATATCTTGGCCCTATATAAAGATTCTTATTAAGCCATTCACTTGTATTGTAAAAAGAACACCTCTTGGTGTCTGTTTTAGAAGGTTTCTGCTTGTTTCCATTTTATTTGAAGTAAAGAATAGCGTAGTCAAGAATGTTATCCTATAGTCCACATAAAACGGAAACAAAGGGAGACCTTGTAAAACAGACGCCAAAGAGGTTTCCATTTTACAATACAAGTCAATGGCTCCTTTTGTTTCCATTCAGAAATTTCATCACAGTGCTGTTTTCTGCAGCTGTCACAGAGCCCCAGGAGCTGATACACACAATGTGTTAAAAAATGCGGTGTGAATGCTCCTTTAATGATGCATAGGTGGGTAAGAAAACCAATTCCCAGCAGGATGTTGACGAGGTACAATATTAATAGGGAAGTTAGGAAAATACTGATGGTCACCATACCTTCAATCATGGGGAAAGTGTTTACAGTGGTGCCCCTGCCATGAGGGGACCTAAGTCCGCTGCCTCATGAGATATTCTACAGGACTACAGAGTGGCGGTACTAGGGTTACCACCAAGCCAGTGTTTATTAATATGGCCAGTAAAAAATAATTGCCAACTGTAAGCCGGCGGGGCAGCAATCCCACAGTATTTCACTCACTTGGTTTGTGGCTCCGATTGGGCGTCTGCTGTTGCTGTACTTAGTTTGTGACCCCTCCCCCCTTATTTTAAGTCTTGTGAAATGAGTGGGATTTTTTTTCTCAGGACAGGTCATCAATGGATGATCTATGGGGTCCACGTCTGAATTCTGCCCATCAGCTGATTCGAGGCGCTATGGATTCTAAATCTGCAGCATGTCCATTTTTTGTGCTGTGGATTTTAACCATGGAAATACAAGGGTTAAAATCGGGGAGATGCATAACAAAAAGTGCTGCAAAATCTGCAACATTTAGGTGCCGATGTTCCCACTGTGGGTTTCATTCATCTTTGCTGTGGGTTTTCTGCTGCAGAACACCTGCAGAAAATACACTGTATGAGAAGGCAGCCAAAAAGCCTTGAATTGATGGCAGACCCAGAGTACATTATTAGGCCTCTGGCTGCTGTGGCACCCCTTCGACACCCCGTGATCAAATCACAGAGTAGGCCCACTCCCTCTGAAACCACATAGATGCTGTGGTCGCTATTAACCATGGTATCTCAGTGAATAAATGTCAGCCTTGTAGTTTTCTCCAATCTCTACTGTTAGACCTGGTGTTCTGCTGTTAGTTGACAGCTGAGCTCCAGCTACTGCTGGCACAGAAGCCAGTCTTAGAATAGGCCACCATAAAAAAGTGCAGCCTAACACCTCCCTCACACAGGCACTTTTCACCGCAGGGTTTTTAGCGCCACGGTAATCGCGGTATAACATAGAATGGTAGAGTTGGAAGGGACCTCCAGGGTCATCAGGTCCAACCCCCTGCTCAGTGCAGGATTTACTAAATCATCCCAGATAGATATTTGTCCAGCCTTTGTTTGAACACTTCCATTGAAGGAGAACTCACCACCTCCCATGGTAACCTGTTCCACTCATTGATCACCCTCACCGTCAGAAACTTTTTTCTAATATCTAATTTGTGTCTCCTCCCTTTCAATTTCATCCCCTTGCTTCTAGTCTTTCCTTGTGCAAATGGCAATAAGGCTGCACTGTGACAGCCCTTCAGATATTTGTAGACAGCTATTAAGTCTCCTCTTGGCCTTCTTCTTTGCAAGCTAAAGATTCCCAGATCATTTAACCATTCTTCATAGGATATGATTTGCAGACTGCTCACCATCTTGGTAACTCTTCTCTGAACTTGCTCCAGTTTGTCTATGTCTTTTTTAAAGTGGGGTGCCCAGAACTGGAAACAGTATTCCAGATGAGATCTGACTAAGGAATAGTAGAGGGGGATAAAGACCTTACGTGATCTAGACTCTATGTTTCTCTTAATACATCCCAGAATTGTGTTTGCCTTTTTGGCTGCTGCATCACATTGTTGATTCATGTTCAGTCTATGATCTATTTGTATACCCAAGTCTTTTTTACATGTGCTGCTGCCTAGCTCAATTCCTCCCATTCTGTAAGTGTTTTTTTTTTCATTTTTCTTGCCCAGATGTAGGACTTTTCATTTCTCCTTGTTAAATACCATTGTATAAGCTTTTCTAGATCTTTTTGAATACTCTCTCTCTCTCTTCCCTAGTGTTAGCTAATCCTCCTAGCTTTGTATCATCAGCAAATTTGGTCAGTTTCCCATCAATTCCCTTCTCCACATCATTTATAAAAATGTTGAACAACACTGGGCCTAGGACAGAGCCTTGTGGTACCCCACTTTATACATTCTTCCACTGGGATGTGCAGCCATTTATGACCACTCTTTAAGTACGATCACTCAGCCAGTTGTGAATCCACCTAACAGTTGCCTTGTCAATCCCATATTTGGTCATTTTTTCAATAAGTATAGTATGAGATACTTTGTCAAATGCTTTACTAAGGTCAAGAAAAAACGTATCCACCGCATTTCCCTGATCAACGCAGTCAGTGATACTATCATAGAAGGAAATTAGATTAGTCTGGCATGATTTGTTTGTTGCAAACCCATGCTGGCTCTTGTTAATTACTCCATTTTCATCCAAGTAATTGCATACATGCTGTTTAATAATTTGTTCAAAGATCTTTCCCGGTATAGAAGTCAGGCTCACAGGCCTGTAGTTTCCTGGATCTACCTTTTTCTCTTTTTTGAAGATAAGGACAACTTTTGCCCTTTTCCAATCCTCTGGCACTTCTCCTGTTCTTCAGGAATTTTCAAAGATCATGGCGAGTGGTTCAGCAATTACCTCCGCTGCTTCCTTTAGTATCTTAGGATGTAATTCATCTGGACCTTGAAACTTGAATTCATTTAAAAACACACACTCCCAGTGTTTTCAATGGAGACTCTCAGACAGCCTCTCGATCGTAGCGCTTTCCAGCACTGCAGTTTTCGAGCGGAGCCTGTTCTATTTTTCTGCGTTTAGCGGCCCTCATCGGTGCTAACAACAGTAAATCGCAGTGCTTTGCCGAACGCCTGTGTGAGGGAAACCTAAGGGGGGATTATGTCCCAGGTAAACACTATTCAAACCAGATAGAAAATAAGTATTTGCATCTCAGTATAAAAGTAAGATACTCAAACAGTTTTCAAGTCTAAAATGTGTAATAAAGCCCCTTTTTTCATTTTCTTTCTTTGTAGTGAAATAATATAACATCTCCACCATTTATTCAAATAGATGAAACTCAGCTTTTCTAAGGAAGAAGTCCGACCTGGGGAGACTGTGGACCTGGAAGTTACAGCAGATCCTGAATCCTTGTGCTCTGTGCGCTCTGTAGATAAAGGATACTTGCTTAAAAATCCTCATGATGACCATTATATGCTAACGGATATGGTGAGGCTCAAATTAATTCTTATATTACAATTTTTCTATGAACTTGTTTCCTTTTTCTAGTAAGTTATTAATTACCCATCAGGAATACTCTAAGGCCGAATGCACACGGTTGGGTCGGTTTCCGACTGTGAGATCTCGCAGTGGAATCAGATCCTGTGCCCCGGCGATGACCCCCGCATACCTGTGCAGTGTCTCTTCTCTGCACTGCGGATATGCACACGTTGGCACACTGCTGCACATTCGCAGTGCAGAGAATGATGTGCTGGCAATGACGCGGATTTGCGGCGATATCAAAATTGACATTTTGGAAATCGCCACGGGATGGACGGCTTTCATTGACTGCAATGGAAGCCGTCTGTGCGAGGTCCGCACTAGAATAGGACATGCTGCGATTTCCCCCCCCAAGCAGAAGATCGCAGTTGATTTTCACTAGAGGGCATGGAAAAGCGTTTTGCATAGCATGTCTATGGGCAGTATTTGCTGCTGGATCTGGAGGCGAACACCTGCTCCTTATCCCCCAGTGCAAATACGTCAATGTGCATTGAGCCTTAGACTAGTTTATTACCCAGTGAAGCATTTCAGCTCAAAAAATCTGCAATCAAATCCACACATGATTTTGGTGCCGATTTAGGTGCAGGATTTCACTAATTACATTACTGCATGAATCCCACTGAAGCCTGTGACTGGCTGAGCAGTCATGTGCACAATGAGCAGCACAGGATCCCCCACAGCTTCTTCCATGTTCCATGCAGTGGGCACAGGGATTGAACTGCTAGATGGAATACTGCTGGAATAGATGAATATTCATGTGTTCTTCATTTTAAGGCTATAAAATTATTTATTTGTGTCTTGGAAAACCCCATTTTCTGCAGTAGAAAATGTGCAGCAAATCCACAGTGGTAAATTCACACCAAATGGTGTGGATTTTGGGAGGAATTCACCACGGATTTACCGCTTCAATGGATAAGGTGAAATCCACAATGAATCAGTACTAAAATCTACACTATCTGATGCGAATATATATATGTATATAATGTCAGTGGGCGGAATCCATGTGCAGAATTTCAACATGAAAAAAGTGTTTCTGTATCAAACCTGACATGTCACTTCTGGATGCAGAAACTTGTGGAAATGCGACTTTCCGCATCAGAATTCCTCACATGGATTTTGCCAATTGACAAGGCAAAATCCACATGTGAATCTGCGCCAAAATCCACTGCATAAAACTGTAAGTTTTGACACGGTTTTGAGGCAGAATTTGTCAACGAAAATTCTGAAGCAAATTCCGCCGTGTGAACATACCTAGTCTTACAGATGCTACATTGCAATTTCAATGAATATGTCATGAATTCATTTTGGTTCTGGTATTGCTTGCAGTCTGCAAATTTGAGGAACCACATTGATACCTATCAATTCCTACACGAACTAGTGGACCCTGATGTAAACCGCTGTCCTGACAATACATCAAGTGTTAGAGACTTCCACTTTGATGCTTACAAGTTGTTTCTGGTAAGGCAAATTTTACTGTCAGACTGCATTGTTCTATCCTCTTGGTAGAAGTTAACAAGATTGTATATTTTAAATGGTATTTAAAATATATTTCACATTTTGTAATATTTATGAGTTCAGTGTTAGTAATGCCAAAAAATACACAGTTTAGAGTGTAGAAAAGAGAAATAAAAGTATTGTTTGATGACTGTCTAGCCATAAAATACTGTAAATAATCTAATATTAACTAGTCTATATTTTTCTTTTATAGACAATGAATCTACAAGTTCTTACCAACACTGAGATAAAGGTACCACCGAAATGTGTCCCAGATGGCCCATCTGCCCGTCAACATACTGTAAAAAAAACTGAAAGCAAAGGTAATTCTGTTGATGAGTGTTCTCAGATTCAGTCATCTGCATGAAATTATTCAGATTAGTACAGCAAGTTTAAAGAGGTTGTCCGCTTTGGATAATCCATTTATGTAAGAAAAATCCCCAAAAAGAAGCTGATCACAGAGTTTGCTGCTGCTGGGACAACCAGTAGTCAGCTGTAATCTCTGTAGTAACTCAGCATCCAGTGTTCCCTTCTCATGCAGCGCCACCACAGGGGAAATAAAGCATTGCTCAGTGCTATATAAAGTATATGCCATAACAGCATAGAAAAACACAACAGACTGCTGCACTTTCATATACAGTGGCCAACTCCCAAAACACATATACCAATGTGTATTAATTTCTTTAACATTGTGACCAATGGCCAACACAGAGAATTCCACTGTACGGCTATACAATAGCGTATGTCCAAAGTATATTTCTGACGTATGGCTGAGACACGGTGTGCACATACACGAACATTACAGCAAGTTAGACAGGCTGCTTTTTCTTATATTTAGGGACATTATTGAGACCGGGCTTGTGCCACTGGATTGGCGCATTGCCACTGTGGTTCCAATATGCAAATAGGAGTCAAGAATACAGCCTGGTAACTACAGGCAGATAAGACTCACTTCAATAATTGGAAAACTATTCGAGGGGTTTCTGAGAAATGCCATCCTGGAATACCTCAAGGAAAACAACGGTATAACCCATCATTAGCATGGGTTAATAAGGGGTCGATCATGTTAAACCAACTTGATCAGCTTCTTCGACAAAGTAAATTCTAGGCTGGACCTGGGAGAGTCTATTGATCTTGTATATCTGGATTTCTCTAAAGCATTTGACATTGTGCCGCATAATAGGTTAATATAGAAAATGAGACAGCTCGGACTGGGGGAAAACATGTGTAGCAGGATAAAGAACTGGCTCTGAGACAGAAAGCAGAGGGTCGTAATTAATGGTTCGTACTCTGATTGGACCACCGTTGCTAGTGGGGTGCCAAAAGGGTTCAGTATTAAGCCCCATTCTGTTCAATATATTTATCAATGAGCTGATAGAAGAACTGCTCAGTAAAATATCCATATTTGAGGACAATATGAAATTATACAAGATAATTAATACAATGGTGGACAATGTACAGCTGCAATTGGAGCTAGATAAGTTGGGGGTTGGGTAGAAAAATGGCAAATGAAGTTCAACACTGATAAGGTTATGCACATGGGCAGGAGAAACGGATGTCACCAATATACACTAAATGGAGTACTGCTAGGGAAAAGTGATATGGAAAAAGACTTGGGGTACTAGTTGACTGTAGACTTAACTGGAGCAATCAAGGCCAGTCAGTTGCTGCAAAGGCAAATAAAGTTTTAGGGTGCAGTAAAAGAGGTATAGGAGCGAGGGACTATGACATTATTCTTCCACTACAAAAGGCACTTATCAGGCCTCACATGGAATACTGTGTACAGTTCTGGACACCAGTAACCAGGAAAGACATTGCAGTGCTTGAGGGGGTTCAAAGACAGGCAACTTAACGAATAAACGGAATGAGAGGACTAGAATACCAAGAGAGGCTATCAGAATTGGGATTATTCACCCTGGAAAAAAGGTGGTTATGGGGCGACCAAATAATTATGTATAAATACATTAGGGGACAATACAAGGATCTTTCCCATGATCTGTTTATACCCAGGACTGTGAGGGTAACAAGAGGGCATCCTATACGAGGGGTTCTTTTCTGTAAGACCTGTGAGCTTATGGAACTCTCTGCCTGAGGACTTATTCACACGGCTGTTTGTGTGAAAACACCGTCCTATATACGCTCTTGTGAATAAGCCCTGAGGACGTGGTGATAGTAAAATCAATGGAGTAGTTTAGGAGGGGTCTCAACATCTTTTTGGAGCATTATGACATTGCAGGATATAGATATTAAATAACTAAAAGGGTTGTTGATCCAGGCCTTGGAGTCAGGTAGGAACTTTCAAATGTTGATCCAGGGATTATTCTGACTGCCATTATGGAGTCGGGAAGGAATTTTTTTCCACCAAAAGGGGTAAATTGGCTTCTGCCTTATCAGGGTTTCTTTTGCCTTCCTCTGGATCAACAAGGGGGGTAGAAACAGGCTAAACTGGATGGACATTTGTCTTTTTTCAGCCTTGTATACTATGTTACTATGTAGGGACAATCCCTCTTGTATTTTTTAGTTTTCCCTAATGAGTTTTCCGAACTAAATAACTCCTTAGCTTTATGTTATTCATGTCATCATATCATTATCACTGGTTTCTGTTTCACTGATTGATTCTCTCATTTCCACAGCTCAGCCTGCAATGCCATCTCCTCAGCAAAGTGTCAGCTGGTTTAATGACTATTTATTTTCAATGTGATACTTTCCTTTTCTAGACAAGAAGCCCCTGAAACATTTTACAAGAAGTTACTTCCCAGACACCTGGTTTTTTAAGTTGGCTCCTGTCGGGTCAGTATGCCTCCACCTCAATGCATTAATTTAGAGTGTCTCAAAAGTGTGGAAACATCCATATAGTATGAAAACCATTTGACAGATGGTGATGTAATTTTGCATGCAATCAGACTTCAATCTTTTGGTCCTCTAGATTTTGATATATCAGCAATTAAACCTATTCCATGGAATTTGCAAATAAGTTTAGCTACTGCCCCGTGGGTAATAGAAGCTCTGTTAGATGGCTCTGATTGAAATCTGTGACTTTAACAGGTGTGCTTTGTTCACCTGACATGCTCTCAACACATTCTGAAGGAGATATCGCCATCATTCCCATTGTCTGTAATTTAGAAAAATCACTCTTAAAATGAGAACAAATAAAGCTATGTTATAATGAAGCACACCAATGTTATTTCTGGTAAAATTCTTTGCCAGTTTGATATATCACACACTATCCTATTGAAAAAAATTAGAGTTGAATCCAAGATAACGGCGTTCAAAATGGCCACCATGTTGGTGATAGGGCCTAACAGGTTTCCCACTTTCTCTCTCTCTCTCACAGTTTGTATGCAAAATTGAATCACCAAACCACTTTCACTCTATATGGGTGTTTTCACACTTTTGAGACCCCTTTACTATGGCTTTGAGACTTGCAATTAGACCTTGTTCACATGCACGTAAAATTCTGCGCTGCTAGCAGCGCACAGACCATGCTTCTATTAGAAACCAATACTTTGCTATAGAAGCATTTACATGGAGGTTGTTAGGTGCGCAGAGTTTCGCGCACCTAACAAAAGATAGGAAATGCGAGTGCGAACTCACATGTCGGCTCCAAGATGCGGAAAAGATAGGACATGTCCTATCTATTTCCTGCGCGCTTCCCATAAGCTCTCATAGGAGCATGGAAAGCTCACAGCCCATACCACGGAGCATGGAAATGGGCTACTTCAAGTAGCTGAAGCAGCCCGTTCACACCATCCTCACAGTGCTGCTAGCAGCGAGCTGTGCTTGCTGCTAGCAGTGCGGAAATTACATTCATGTGAGCGAGCCCTTACTCAGATCTTTTTCCTGTGTTGTGGGTCTTGTTGAATGTTAGTAGCAATAACTTACCTTTTGAAGCATTTTACAATATATTGAAAATATACCCCAACTTAAAGCAGATAAGCAGTTGTGGCCTTTTCATTCCTTGGCTGCATTTTAATTTTTCCATATTATCTAACAGCTACTGTATGGTTAATGACTCCGGCTTGGCTATATTGTCTGATATCACCTACAGACCCCTCAATGATTCTGACTGCCAATCAGTGGCAAAGGCTGCAGCTATACTTATACATATTAGGGGCTTGTTCACATCATTGTTTTTGCTTTGCTCTGTTCATTTTCATTCAGTTTGATTTCCATTTTTTTCTCCAAAATACTAGCGTATCAGTGTGCGCTACTTCTATTTAAAAAAAGGGAATTCAAATGGATCCTTTTATTACATTATGGTCCAGGGGTGACTGAACTAAACTGAAGGGTTTCTCGTTTGGTTCCGTCTTTGATGTCCATTTAATGGATTCCTTTTTTAATGAACATGCCCAAAAGGTTACAAAGACAAAATCATTTTTAAAAAAAGATCAGTTAAAAAATGATGAAAATGGGAGCAAATGGAAACAAACTGATAGAACCACCCTGTTGTTAATGGAATCATCTACTGGATCAATTTAAAAAAAACAGAAACCATGTTTTTTTTTGCTTCCTTTTGAATTCTGTTTGGCTATATGTTCCACTGAAAAAAAATCCCTTCAAAATGGAAATCAAAACACTGATGTGAAGGAGTCCTTAACGTATGTTTATAAACATAAGCCTGTAACGTGGGGTACCTTCCCATAATCAGGTTCCGCCTTACAAAAGAAGATAATCACAGGCCAAATACATTTATAAGGTTCAATTTTACTGGTTAAAATTGCAAGTACAATACCACACAACATGCTTTGGTTTCTAACATTTTAGGGAGCTCTATAATTTTGGTTGTTTTGCTACCACAAGCTGACACAATTTCTTGCGCTCCTGCTTGCCTCCCAGACGATGTTACTGTTACTGTTAAGGTCACAAAGTCTGGCACCTAGCTTTTCTCTATGGTCCCATCTAGTAATAAGTGCGGGACAAGTCAGATTATGCTTCTGTCTACACAAATTCACTCACAGTCTGTCAGACCAAAGGACGACTTCTGCAGTATTAGTAAATCACCTAGGTCTCTGCAGCCCAATTTGACTGTTGTACAAATGCTTCTAGATCTTGACTTTGAGCTTCCTTAGGGTGCTTCCTACATACTGGATGCCACAGGGGCACTTCAGCATGTAAACTAATCCTCTATGCTCATAATCATAATCTATCTGCATAGGGAACAGGGGCGTAACTATAGAGAATGCAGGGGATGCTGTTGCACCCGGGCCCAGGAGCCTTGGGGGGCCCATAAGGCTTCTCTTCTCCATATAGGAAGCCCAGTACTATGAATAAAGCATTATAGTTGGGGGCCCCGTTCCAGGTTTTGCATTGGGGCCCAGGAGCTTCAAGTTACGCCTTTGATAGGGAAAATCTTATTTTAAATATTAGATTTAATGACAACCATTGTATAAACCCTAGATAAGGGCTTAAATCTTTCCACACCAAGTAAAAACACCCTGTGAAGTTATAGAGTTTGTGCATTCAACTTTTAAGCGCTGCGGAATATGTAGGCGCTATATAAATAAAGATTATTATTAAACTCTTGATGTTGATGTTTTTGAGCCCTTCTATAGACAATAACCAGATTTATAGGATTAGTTGTTCCAGTCATATTGAATTCAATGACAAAAGAATTCCTGTAGCGGTCCTGGTTACTTATCGTAGTAATCGATCGGTTACCTACTGTATCATGTCCCACTTCCCTAATAGTTTTATCTATAATGTTCTCATCGTGGTTCCTTTCCAGAAGTCTAAGTCTAAGAATTGTTTTCTGTTCAAGAGAATTCTCAAACTCAGGACGGTTCCTCTTGATTCTCTGAAACTATCCTTTGAGGATGATCCTGATCCAACTATAGAAATGGCAGCTACTTTTATCTATGTAGGATCTAGTATCCGTAGATTTAAGAATACTTTTGCAGAAACAGTATTATTTTTAATAAGCATGGCTGAAGGACCAGTCCCGTGAAAACACATTTTTCTAACCCTGCCGACTTCACCTGATTGCCTGTCACATTCTGGAGGTCTCCTATGTGTTTGATGCTTATCAGGTATCATCTTGAGGGTGAGATTTTTTACTTTCACTTTCAAATCAATACCATGATGCATCAGCTCAGAATTGGCTAGAGGCTGTACCATTTCTGTCTGCCGGGGAAACAGTTATTATTACCTTCTATATTAACCTAAATAGGCAATAGACCATAAGTATACAGTCAGGAAGATGAGCTGTAATCTCCTCCACTATAACTGTGTGACAGGAACTGTTTCGGTGATAGGATTTATGCAAGTGCATAACACAGACTGATAAATTTACTAGTTTCAGACAACATAAACCCTAGTAGATGTGACCTGGTCAGAATTGAGATCGCATGCACATCTAAGGAAAAAGAGGCTGGGAGTTTCAGAAATAAAAAAATGACTAACTTTGGCTCACTTACAAATACTGGGGGGCAAACTACATAATGAATTTAAAAATAAAATCACCAGGGTGGTCCTTCAAATCCATGAAATTAATGATGACCAAACTAATTTTACCTAAATAAATATTCATTATCAAAAATAATTGTGGGATAAAGAAAAATCTGAACATTAATATAAATTCCTTTTAAACGGGCTCTATAGTATCATCCAGAAAAAGAAAAGAAAAAAACTAACGATTGTGCGCAGCCTGCTTTATGAAATATAAAAAGTTATAGAGAGTAATTTAAAAGTGGATTTTTACTGATACTATTAAGTTCATTGAAGTGAACAAATCTGAAATTTTATCAGTATAGACCTATTCCAGCACCTAGTTTACATAACATGCGATTATTACCTCTGATAATACTTCATTTATCTCTTCTTGTTCTACAGCTCAGATGGACACTCTGTACTGCATCTAACTACCCCACACACTATCACTAAGTGGGTGACTGATGGCTTCTGCTTGAGCAAAACTGGTTTTGCCAGTGTAAAAGACGTTGAGTTCACCACATTCCAGTCTTATTTCATTGACCTAATTGTTCCCTACTCAGTCGTACAAGGAGAGAAGTTTACAATGCAGGCCGTGGTCTTCAGCTATGGGAAGAAATGTAATCTGGTAAGAAATTATGATCCTTTTTTAATGTTTGAAAAATATTTGTTCTCAGAAAATCATGGTTATTTGGTGTATGTGAGCCCTTGGGCAAAAGTATAACATAGGTCACTTTATATTTCACCTTTCACTTGATAAGTGTAGAATGTTTTTACCCACCACAAGCTCTCCAAACCCCAGTAGGCATTAGCACCTGCACTTGTTTGCCCTGTGATGACACCACACAATTCATAATAGGTCACTTTACTTTGTTGCCATTATTTATCACGTTATTTTTTAACTGCTTGACCATCAGTACATTATCTGGGCATTACATTTTATCAGGCTTGGTTCATATCTGCGCTGGAAGCACCATTCGGAGCCTCGGGCACAAATACTGTAGAAAATCCAGGACAAAATAGTGTAGCATGTGGCATGATTTTGTTTGGTAAAATGCCAAGTGACATGTCAGAAGCCTAATGCAACCCATTATTGTCACTTTATTTGTACTTGTGGTTAAGCTCCTATCATGGAGCGGAACAACAAAAATATTAAGCACATGTGTGAAAGAGATCTTAAGGGGCATTCCCACACTGCTTTTCACTACGACGTGGAATTCCATTTGGGGGTTACATCACAGGTGCTAAAAAGAGCAACGATATGCCTTAGTGGGTTACCTGACCCAGCAGTACAAGAGTGGAGAAGGTAGACAAATTTCCATAATGACCATGTGGCGTACCTTGTGTCAACTGTGGTTCAATAGGTAAAGATTGTCAATTGTGCCTCTGATGACCCTGCATCATCACCAATAACACCTTGCATGGACCCAGGAAAATGTTGGAGAACCATGGAAACCTGGTAGAAGGTCATCTTGAGTAATGAATCCCATTCCCTTCTGAACCACTCTGCCTTGGCCCCCAAACTCACTGAACTGTAACCCCATTGAACATATTTAGGATGTGCTGTAAAGGGCTGTGGGATCTGCTCCCACTTATCCGCAAAATGTGAACTAACTGACAGAGTTCCTGCAGCGGCATGGATTGAGTGGTGTCTGGAAGCTGTAATTTAATAAAAACATTGACCAACCCATTATTGAATAAGTACCTAATGCAGTGATCGTTCAGTGTAGAATAACATAGTCAGCAATGTTAATCTATACTCCAAATATAACAAAAACAAACAAACCTTGTCAAACGGACACCAAAATGGTGTCCGTTTCACTAAGGACAGTGAATGGTTCCATTCATTTCTGTTTGAGAGTTCCACCATAGTACTGTTTTTGGCAGATGGAATTGAAATACTCCTTCAGTGCATCAAACATGTCAGCCTCATACATTGGGCATTGGTGCAAAAAAATCAAACATTTTGTCATTCTGAGTCATACTGAAGTCATACTGAAGAGCTGCACTTTTCCAATAAGTTGTGTGTTACGGTGTCTGCTTATAACAAAAGCCAAAGATGCAGTACAAGATCAATTGTTTGAAGCATCCCAATGACCCTCAATGTACCCTATTAACTTATAGTGGAATCTGTCTATATGCAGTACTATTTTTGCCATAAAATCTGACAACACTGTCAATGGAGCTTTCATTGTAGGTATAAACCATTGGAAATTGGAGCCTTAGGCACACAATATCACAGAACCATTATCCATTCATAGCTTTCAGATTGTTTCTAGAGCAGGTTGACAGTCTGTAGTTAGTGTCAAGACAAGAAGTGCTTTTTGGGGTTATCTCGATTTGGGTATCCATGTCTAAGGAGCCAAATACAAGCCTGAGATCACCATCCACAATGCCAAAAGTTGTGTACAACTAACAGGGTAAAAGGCATAGTGGTTACTATTGAGTTCAGCAAATACAGAGATCCATCTCCACTCCAACAAAAGTGAGATGCACTAAAGATAACTGGGGATGATGGAAAGAAAGACTGAGAAGATGAAATGAGAGATCTAGGAGAGAGAAGATAAAAATTGTGGTCATAAAACTGCCATGTTCTGATTGAGCAGGACCACGTTCTAAGTTTTGCTATGGGCCCCCATAGTTGCTTATTACATTCCTGTATGAATCCTTCCAACCCCTTCCAAAATCGAGTGAAAACCTTTTCTGAGGTGTCAAGGCTCATATTACTGCATTGTGTAATGCTCAGCAAGAATGTAAGGTTCAGTCGACCAAAAACATTGACCATGCAGAAGATAAACATATTTTGCCCCTTCATCTGCACTTATCAAATATATATTACTATTTGCTTTCTTAATAACAGATTAGCGTGTCATTGTCCAAATCAGAAGATCTGATTACAACCGAAGATAAGGAGCAGCACAAATGCGTCTGTGAGGGGCACTCACACACGTTCTCCTGGGATGTTTCAGCCTTAAAACCAAGTACTGTAATGATTAATTATTTTTACATTTAAGATAAGTTTTCTTACGATGAGAAATATTTGATTTTTGTTTACTGTTATTCATACAATGGGGTTGTTTTTTTAGCTAGTAGATTGTAAAAATATTGCATCATGGTCTTGCACATAGCAGAGTCGTATACAAGGAGCCCATATGGCAGTGTTCAGAGGACAGGTTTCCTAGTATAGAGCCCTAGGGCATCTGTGTGCTGCCATACAGTTTCCGAAGGCTTCTGTACATACAGAGATATTCTTCCTAAAGAAGTACATATGGAATTTGTTGGAATGTGCCACATTTTTATGTCAAATTGTATGGAAGCCAACAGAAAAGTCTCTGAATGCTTCTATATGAAGGTCTACAAAGGGACAGCAGAGACGTAATCCATCTGTATGAGAGCTCTATGTGTACAAACCATGTCAATAAACCCCTAGGATTACAAATAGGTTCCTTTAATCCAACATTTTATAAACCAGACAATGTCATATTCCAGCTCTTGAGTTCAGCACAGAAACTAAAAAAAATGTTTTCAAAGAAACGGCAAAGAAATTCCCATGATTACAAAGCATACTTATAATAGCAGATCTTGTGCCTCTTCCAGTAGATCATTCACCCGTACAAGGTAATTTTATATACAGTTTCTAAAACACAATCACTAATGTAAAGTATGTGATTATTTAGTAACTACCATGTCTTATTGATGATTTACTATGGATAAGAAACCCGAAAAATGCTTCCAACCAGAAGGAAATTATTTACTATTAAAAAGACTGCCTGGGCGCCCGCTGGCAATTTTGGTAACTTTTTAAGATGATGATAAAAAGAAACCAAGTTTTAGAGTGTAGAAACCTCACATATTTACCTGAAATAGTTCAAATGCTATACAAACTATTTTATGAAGTGCTCCACAATATGTTCTTTTACTTTCTAGTAATGATGACGACTCTACTTTGACTTTTCAGAGGCACTAAAGATTCATGTCGACAGTGGATCTATAGAAGTGGAGGGAGACTGCACCCAAAATGATCTTGTGATAGGAGATGACCACAGAAAGGATTCAGTGGAGAAAACCGTTGTGGTGAAGGTGAGGTACTGTACATTAACCACAATGTACAGTATAATGTACTGATAAAGCTGTAGTTTTATTCAAGAGGACCTGAATACCTAGTAATTGTAAGCCCTCATACAACTAGACAGGATTGTATATTGCCAGGTATGTAGTGGGCAGATCAATTTTGAGGCACTGTACATCCTTATAGATATAGGAGCCATGACCACAATTTAATTTAATAATCTACAAAATGTATAAAGCAGAGAATATGTTTAGTGAGCAAGTATGAGATTGGGGTGCAAGCACCAGTTATTCCAAAACATCAGGGCCAGTGGAGCCACCTTCCGGGTCAGCAGTGCCCCTTCAGTAATGACCAGATAAAGCACTCTGTATAAAGGCCTAGGTCATACACCCTTACAGCCTGCCATGTGCCCCAGTTATCACATGACTTGTAGCACTTAGTGCAGTTTGGAATATGACATTTTACAATAAGCGTTCGGGACTGAAAATACAGTATATTCTATAAATAGACTGTAAATTACATTTTATTGTTTTCTTTTAGCCAAAAGGACACGAAGAGGAAAAGACAAAAACATTCCTCCTTTTCCCATCAGGTAACTCAAAATGAGAACACGAGCAGGGACAAATGCAGAGAATCAAGGATGTTCATTGAAAGATCTACATAAATGGAGTAGATTATATAAGTACTGTTAGTCTAGGTTCACACAGCATCATGGCATCATGGCATGACTGATAACTTTCTGCAACAAATTATATTAAGTCATAGAAAAGCTATATAGCAGTTATATTAACACAACAGAAGCCTTGAAACAAGCTATTGATTGGGCAAATAAACTGTAGTACAGAAAGTTCTAAACCCAATAAGGACCAAGCGCCATAAATATATGGCACTTAGGCCTGGGCTTTAATCCCGTGCCATAGTACCAATATGGCATGGGATTAAAGTTCCCACTATCTCACAAGAGCAGGTCAGGTTCTTATATGTCTGTGACAGCCAGAGACGCGTAAGATCTGCTTCTGCCTTCTCTTTTGTGGGCTAGATTGGGTTCAATGAGTGCTATGTTGTGAATAGAGAAAGCTGAAATGATGCTTTCCCTATTCTACCTGGCATTCACATGTTCGCCGGGTGCCCTCTGGCACGACAGAGCTGCAGGGTCTGAGCAAACCCAGAATTGCTCTGCCATTGACTAGTCTCACTACAGAGGAATGTTTTTTTCCCGAAACTGGGGCTCCTATGGACTCTGCAGCTACAATGGAAAAGTGTGAAATAGAAAAAAAAAGACAGTGTGAGAGTCCCCCAGAGGTCTTATATGTTATATGATGTCATGGCGGCCATAGATGTTAAAAAACTGTTACAAAAATGAGTTAAAAAATTACACAATAAAATGAAAATAATTTTATATACTGTATATAATGAAAACTACCAAACACCAACCTAAACCATCATCGTATCTGCCCTATAATCCAAGACTATTTAAATTATATATCAAAACATATGAAACAAAATGTGGAACCCATTCCTGTACCTTATTTTTTTAGTATGTTTACACTAAAATGAACTACTAATTTATATTTTTTTCTGTTTTTTACCTGTAATTTAAACAAAAAAATGGAAAAAAATCCAGTGAATAAAAGATATTAAAAAAAAAAAAAAAAAAGCAGGAAAAATAATTTTAGTAGCTAAAGAAAAAAATAGGGAGTTTATCATTTGGTGGTTTTAAGGTCCTAAGAAGTGTTTGGTTATTTAAGACTAGAGATGAGCGAACGTGCTCGTTTAGGGCAATTACTCAAATGAGCGTTGCCTTTTTCGAGTAACTGCCTACTCGGGCGATAAGATTCGGGGGGTGCCGGGTGGTACCAGGGGACAGCACTCTCTCCCCCACTTCCCCCCCCCCCCCCCCGCAACCCCACACTCAACCCCGACACCCCCCGAATCTTTTCGACCGATTAGGCAGTTACTTGAAAAAAGCAATACTCGCTCGAGCAATTGTTCTAAACAAGCACGTTCGTTCATCTCTATTTAAGACCAAAACACCCAAGTCCTTAAGGGGTTAACATGTTAAATTAAAGGGGTTGTCCCGCGGCAGCAAGTGGGTCTATACACTTCTGTATGGCCATATTAATGCACTTTGTAATGTACATTGTGCATTAATTATGAGCCATACAGAAGTTATAAAAAGTTTTTTACTTACCTGCTCCGTTGCTAGCGTCCTCGTTCCCATGGAGCCGACTAATTTTCGCCCTCCGATGGCCAAATTAGCCGCGCTTGCGCAGTCCGGGTCTTCTGCTCTCTTCAATGGAGCCGCTCGTGCAGAATGCCGGCTCCGTGTAGCTCTGCCCCGTCACGTGCCGATTCCAGCCAATCAGGAGGCTGGAATCGGCAATGGACCGCACAGAAGAGCTGCGGTCCACGGAGGGAGCAGACCCCGGCGGCCATCTTCAGCAGGTAAGTATGAAGACGCCGGACCGCCGGGATTCAGGTAAGCGCTGAGCGGTTTGTTTTTTTAACCCCTGCATCGGGGTTGTCTCGCGCCGAACGGGGGGGGGGGGGGGGGGGGGTAAAAAAAAAAAACCCCGTTTCGGCGCGGGACAACCCCTTTAAGTTAAACGGGTCCACATTTGTACTTGTGCCCCAACGATAAAGAGCTGCATTGGCTCCAAAGAAAGAAAATATGTATGTTTGTATTGAAAAGAATATTAGATCATTGCCCATAGGGCTCTCATTCAGCATATCTCCAGCCAGCAGACGTTAACGGGTAACTTTGACATGTACGTCAGGAGAATTTTTCAGTGTAAGGCCCCCTGCACATGGGCGGAAATTCTGCAGCGGATTTTCCCACAGAATTTCTGCCCCTGCCCGCCTGCATAGGATTGCATTACAAAACGTAATCCTTTGCAGACGGACGTGATTTGTCTACGTGAAAGCACACGCGGAAAACAAGTAGCAGCATGTTCTATTTCTGTGCAGGTCTCGCACAGAAATGTCACTCCTGGCACCCCGGCTCTGCGCATGCGCCGGCAGCCGGCACATTACAGAGCCGGAGCTGTGGGAGAAGGTGAGAGCCGCACTGTTCCCTGCAGGGGCGCAGGTTGGGTCCCACTGCGAGATTTCTCGCAGGGGATCCGACCCGGCCGTCTGCAGGCGGCCATAATGGGGTAAAAAAAAACAAATGTGGCGTTAACCTAGACTAAGATTTATTTACAGTTAAGCCTTAAAAAGAGATTTGCCAATAAACAATATTGATGGCATATTGCTATGATTCATTTGTATAAAGAAAAGATCCCCTCGCACCAGTTGGTTGTTCTCTGACACAGTTCTACACTTAAGCAAGCTCTATGTCTGTTATTACAACATCAGATTTCCACTTGTAAGATTCCAGCTGAGAGTCAATTTTCCCCTAAATGTAGAGTGTTAGTGTGTCAAAGGTGGAGTCACTGATAGGAATAGCAAAGACACAGTTATCTGCAGTAACACAGTTAACTTTACCGAGGAACTTGCAATTGAATAAAACTAGGGAGGTCTTCTGACATAGCAGCCATCTGGCCAGTACAAGGTTACAAACAGTCATCTCTTTTAAAGGGGCCCAAGTTTCCAACATTGCAGAAGAGTTCAACCATTTCTTTCTCTCAGTGGTAGTGGTGGTATTGCAGTGTCCGAGAAGCGGGCCCCAGCCTAGAAGACAGTGGGGTAGAGTTTGGGCCTTGTCACGGTGGCTCTACCGTCTTCCACCTGGAGGGTCACCAGTGGCATGTCCAAGGGGCCGAGGGCAGGCTATTAAACAGGGAAACCCACGGGTGGTTTACCTTAGTCCTTTTGTCATTCGTGACGCTACCGTTTCATCCTGTGAATGCAGTTGTTAGCAATAAAGGGTGCACACACAGGGATTTCACTTTCAGAGCCAAACTGTGAACGGTCGGTAAAGCTTGTTTTCTTGCAATAACTTGGTACAGTTCAGTAATACACGCCAGCAGGAAAAACAGGGTAAAACTCAAATTGGTATGACAGGGAGGATTCATGGGTAGACAGGAGAAACCACAGTCCCATTATCTGTGGGTCTTGATCCCGGCGACACTCTTCCTTTTCTCTCCAGCTCTCTACCAGTCATCACTCACATTTGGAAAGGGGTAGGCTGCATAGCGGCCCCTCATTCTCTCTCTTTCTCTCTCTGTGTTTAAGGGTAACATTGGCATCTTCAGGGTAAATCAGGCCCAGGGCAGGCTTCAGATTCCTCTCAGACTCTTCCATTCTGTACCACACAGAGCTGAAGGTCTCTGTGTGGCTCACTTGCAGAACAGCACTCTCTCCAGCTCTTCTCTCTTGCAAGCCCAGAATAGATTTCTCACTGACTGACTTCCTTCAATCATTTACCTTGCAACCACATTTACATAGCACGATCCATGACTAACAAAAGATACATTTCCAGACATAACCCAGACAGTAACCCATTCAGTGCTGTAGCTAGGCAATACACATCATATTCATATACATAGAAGACACTGACAATACAGTAAGCACGAGACAAATACATTTACACTGATGGAGGGGCCCCACTAACTCTGGGCCACTACAGTATCTCCTCAGAGGTGTGAAAAGTATAGATGCTTCTTTGATACTGGGGTATTGGTGGCTTGGTCGGCTTTGCGGCTCATTTGCCCTACTTGGCCTGTGATGCCTTTCTGTATGCCAAATAAATCCAGTAGAACCTTCTTGAGACCTGCAAAATGGTTCAAGGTGTACCTCACAGCTTCCTTCAGATCTCCACCATAGATCCCAGTGCTCCAGCTTCCTGGTGCCCTTAAATAGCGTTAACCACAAGATCCCCACGAGGAACATGGGACCTGCACAGAAGGCCTATGTGACCCAAAGGTCCTCATACATATAACATAATAGTATAACAGCAATGAACAATAGCAGCACTTAAAGGCACAATGTCAAATAGCTTAACTAACTGGCATAATTACATACATTACATTAGGTAGTGTGCCACATTAATTAGTACTGTAAGCCTGCAGTGGCCATAATAGACACTGTCTACCATCAGCGATATTTATGTGGACAGACGTCTTAAAAAAGGCAGTACCAACAGCTTCAATGTAACATACAGCAATTTCAATATATACGACACAGATACCTTAAAGGTCTATAGGATTGCATAAGATGTAATAGTGCTCCTAAAAATATAGATTAATAATCTTTATTTATATAGTGACAACATATTTCACAGCGCTTTACAAATCACATATGGAGACAAAGTCAGACATTACATATAGTATAAAAAATCAAATAGACCAGTAGTAGGTGAATGCCCTGCCCGCAAGAGCTTACAATCTATGAGGAAAGGGCATAACACATGAGTGTTTGGGATTAATCCGATTCTCTGTGATAGAGCATTGCAGAGAATCGGAGTAACTTAGGAAAAGTTTTGGAAATTGGAGTGGGAGGTTAGCACTACCCCAGAACTTATCAGAGGTCATTAGCAGAACAGAGAGCACAGGTAGGGTGGAAAACTGAGATGAAGGAGGAGATATAGGGTGGTGCAGCACTGTGGAGAGCTTTATGGATGAGAGTGATATGTTTATAGGGGCGTTATGGCAAATGGATTTTTTAAAATCACTTTTCACCCATTCACTGGATCCTGAGAATGGGGAACCCATGTCCACCCTATTTCACAGTTCAAGACTCATTCTCCCATTTCTGTAGTACAGTGGGGAATGGAGTCGCTGGTTGCACATGTGCAGCAGAGGCTCTATTCTTCTCAATAGAGCACATGGCTGAGCGCTGCGCTCGACTATCTTTGTCTGCCCCACTGAAATGAATGAAGCTTAGCCGCTCCATTTATTTCAATGGGTTTATGAAAATAGCTGAGCACAGTGCTCAATTATCTCTGTCTACCCCACTGAAAAAGGTTGTAACAGTCTCCACACATCCAGCAGGGTGTCTCTCCTAGTCTTACACACAACACTGGTGATAAACCCTAACAAAATTCCATAAAAATCATTCCCTGTCCATATATTCAATTGGGGCATATAAGGGCTCATTCACATGAGCATATGCATTAACGATGCGTGTATTACACAGCTTCTACCTCTCTGTAAGTCGGTGTATCACTGCGTATGGCAGCGATTTTGGACTGCGCATGACAGTATATCTCACGCATGCTGTAATGTACAATCTTCCTGGTTTTATTTATTTTCTTTAAATCTCCTGCTGTGTCGCTTACTGAAGGTGCATATAAACGCCCCACATACACAATGTAATTGCATATATGCAGCATTTTATATGCACCCTTAGAAAACAATAGGGCACTATCACACGTAATATGCGGTAAAAAGAACATGCTGCATTGTATTTTGCATGCGTATTATAAAGTAAGACTGATGCATGCATATTTAGAGTGGTCAGAGAAGCTGGTGTGGCCATCGTTGTTTGTCCAGGCCCAGTGGGTCACTTTAACAGGGTTTCCCCGCGAAAACTATCAGTTTCCTCGCAAAAAACTATCACTGACCAATTCTCAAGATAGGTCATCAATAGATGATCACCGGCGACCCGCTGCTCAACATTCCTGGCGGTCAATTGATTGTTTAGACTGCTGTCAATGCAGCGTAGCCGGACGTCGTCATTAGGGTCAGAGGCAGAAGTGTCATAGAGGATGTCTCTCGCTCTGAAATCAGTGGGAGCTGAAGCCTCTCAATACACGTCTGCATCCGACCACAGAGTTAGAAGTCCCGGAAGTGTAATAAAAGCCTTCAGCTTCCATTGATTTCAGTAACAGTGAAGCCCTCTATGACACTTCCGCTTAAGACCCTGATGACGATGATCTGCTGACAGCAGGTCACGTGATCAACTGATTGTCAGGGATTCCAAGCGGCGGGTCCACAACGATCGACTACTGATGACCTATCATGAGGATGGCTCTTCATTAGTTTATGCCCAGAAAACCCATTTAACAGTTTAATTGGCTACAATTGCTACACGTTTCAGACTTGGACAACCTCCTTTGTTGGGCATATGCGTACATTTGACAGCTGCAGGGAAACCGCCTAACTGGCAATAGCTGCCTCTGGCCACAGTCAGGAATAGTCTGTATTGGTGACATAACATTTTTAATCACATAATCCGGAAGCTTTGGTGATTGACATTGAACAGGCTCGATATAGATTTTTAACAGTAAGTAATAATCAGTGAGGCTCTGTTCACATGTATACTCTTTTCTATCAGGCTTACATTGCTACATGATTATTACAATGTAATGTAATGGTGCAAGAAATAGGAACCAGATAGACTTCTCACAAGTCATTGGAGGTGTGGAGGGGCAGATGAGGATTAACATCTGTTTTATCTCAATTCCTACAGAAAACAGAGAGGCAATTCCTTTTAAGATTGATGTTCCAGAGGGACTAGTACCCGGCTCTGAACGTGCACACGTGATCATTCAGGGTGAGTAATGCTCAGTGATATACCGTATATCCTACCTGGGAAATCTCACCTTGTACAGAAATATAATACTACAGTATATTATGGTTTTCTGTGTAAATGATTTACAACATGTTTTCCCAGGTAATCTTCTGTCCAATAGTATTTTTAACATAAATGATGTCCTTGATATGCCTGATGGATGTGGAGAACAGAATGCAGCAAAGATGTCCCGATGTGTTTGCGCACTGAACTATCTTAAAGAGACAGAAAAACTGACACCTGAAATTAAAGCTAAGCTTACCGAATATTTGGTTGAAGGTTAGTGACATGATTGAAACATGATACTGTATACTTATTGCAATTGTTATTCCTCTGTTATTCTTCCTGGGAGTGTGCAAATAAATTGACAACTAGGTGTTACCATTCCCCTTGTCAACAATCAGTGCTGATGGTGTCAGACAGCGTAAAGACGCTCTACTGACAAGGCTACAGTAACAACCTGTGTTTAGTTTATTTATGTATTTCCAGGAGGAATAGCAAAATGCTTTAATACTGCCCAATCAGTGCGGACAGTATCAGTCTGTGTAGGGACACATACTATTGATAAGGAGATGGTCGCACCCCATTATCCATTTGTTCACACATTGCAGGAGGAATAACAGAAGAGTGGAAGAATGCAGAGGTCTGACAAAAGTTGTCCTAGAATAGTTATTTTAAGGGAATATAAGTATTTATTTAAAAAAAAAAACATGTTGGTGGAGCTGACAGATTGCACCAGATCGTTTTTTTCCACATTGTCCTTTTTCATTCGAACAACTTACGGTATTCTTACTAATTCTTAATGGAGAAAGTTTAGAGATGTATGCAGGGATGATTTTTCACTGTGGTCATTCTTTATTTACAGGCTACCAAAAACAGCTCACATTTAGGAATGAAAATGGATCCTACTCATGGTTTCCAGGTTCAGATGCAAATATATGGTATGTATGGTATAAAAATGCTGAGAAACCAACTACTGCATCTACCGGTAGTAAACTGACATGAGTATATCATGCATGAGTGATGAATGGTGAATACTGCACTAAGAAAGAGACTGGAAAATGGCTTTTACAGTACATTAACACAAATAAATCTACCTCTGTGTGTTTTAAGGAGTATTCTGGCCTTTAATTGATGACCTATCCCTTGAATAGGTCGTCAGTAGTTGATAGACAGGGGTCTGCAGCTCAGGACCCATTTATCAGCTGATCGTCCAGCCCGCTGTCATCAGTAGTCAGAGCTCTGGACTGCTCCTTCACTTCGTCCTCAGGACCATAGTCAGGATGGCACATCCTTTCCTGAGCAGGAAGTTTAAGTTTTTTGTTTCCAATGGGAGTGAAACTGGTGCTCCAACTTCCTTCACTGCCCACTGACGACCTGGACAATCAGTTGATCGATGGTAGTTCTCATGAGCTGCTATAATATTATGGCGCTGTTGTCAGCTCATGGCCAGGATCACAGATAGCTACAATCCCAGCTGTTTTAATCATAGATGCCGCAGTCTTTATTAATGCATCTGCTATTGTAAAGAATTTGAAAGAGGAAAGAAGTTCCCTCTGTCACCTCACCGGACCCTCCATGACACATATTGCCGGGTGTAGTGGGTTAACATGACAGCCAAGCACCTAACAATGAACCTCCAGGTCTACCGCATCTGTATGCTTATTTTATAGCCTGACTCTCAGATTTACAGTAACAGCTAGAATACACAGCAATTCTGAAGTGTTTTTTGCATATTCCACTAACTGAAAAATGCATTAAAGTTGTATTTACCGTAAAATGACACCAATAAAAACTACAACAGCTCTGTAGATGAAAATGTAACGTTATGAGTCTTTGAATGCAGTGATACAAATATAGATTACTTTAGGAAAATATTGTGCAAACATAAAGCAAAAAAACTACATAATTTTGGAATCTTTTGTAATTGTAATGTCTCACAGAAAAAAGCACCCTCCCAAAATGACGGAATTGCTATTTGTTTTTAATCCCTACCCCCACAAAATGTATAAAAGTTATACAAAACATTATATATATCCCAAAATTGTGTCATTAAAAATACCATTTATTTTGGAAAATACAAGCCCTTACAAGTTTAAATCGCCCATGCCTCCCAACTTTTGAACAAAAAAAGAGGGACAATGCTACCCGCACGTGTTGAGTTGTTACAATAAGCCAAGCCCATTTTACGTTGAGCCACGCCTTTATGTCCCTAAGTATAACCCTTACAGTAATACCCCCTCAGTGACCCCCTCACAGTAATATTGCCCTTCAGTGCCCCCCTCACAGTAATGGCACCCCACAGTGACCCCCTCACAGGACTAGTATACCTCTAAATATTGGATACCAGTTCTACATAGTGTTAATAATTACACTGCAGTTACTTCCAGTGATTTCAGGTGGCGCTTCCTCTGAATGGTGTTATGTGTTTTTCCTTTCTATCTGGGCACGGACCACCATGGAGACTTTCTCCAGCCACTACTCAACTCTGCACACTCTCCCCATCCTACCACTACCCTCAATTAACCTCTCAGTACCCCCCACCCCCATAGTACTAGTGCACCTTCCGTAGCTCCACAAAGTAATAATACCCTCTCTATGGCCTGGACTTACTAATAGTGCCCCCCACTGTGACCCCATAGTGCTCATTCTGTGGCCCCCAGAGTGCTCCTTCCTGTGGCCTTTAAAGTGCTCCCCTCTGTAGCCCTAGCTATGGTATTACACTGCCCCTTAACTACACTATAGAAACACTCTTCCTCATCCTCTGCAGTGACCGCTATACACCTCACACTCACACCAGTCACTGACAGCCCGCTACTCTATACAGGCTGACTCCTCCCCCTGGTTCCAGACACACTGTACTCACAGGACCCTGGGGAGTGGTCAGCCTGGGTATACAGCTACCCAGTGTGTGAAGTATATAGCGGTTGCTGCAAAGGCTGCAAGAGTGTTTGTGGTAGTGTGGTCTGGAGTTTGGGGCAGGACATACAGCAGACCTCCCATGACAGTGTGACAGACTCTTAAATTCAGTACTGTGTCGCAGAATCCGGGACAGTCAGGAGGCCCGAAGTCACCTCAAGTCTCAGCTTCACCCACCCAGAGAAGCTCCCCTAACTTCCCACAAACACTGATGACAACAACCCAGGGGCTGTAAAGAGCTAGATGGGTCCGGCTACTTTCTTCCAAAACGCAGCGGTTCGTCTGTTTTGTCTAACATCAGCTCTATAGAAGTGAATGGGGCAGAGCTGCAGCACCAGACAGAACTTGTGGGCAGGGGTAATACTTACTGATAAAAAAAAAATGTTGCTATGACTTTCTAATCCTGTACAAACCTTGTAAATGTGTAATGTTGTATCGCAGGCTCACAGCAATGACAGTCAGTGCTTACATTGGAGCGCAGAAGTACATATATATAAATGAGAAGCACATTCAAGAGATCTTGAATTGGCTGCAAACCCTACAAGGGTCTGATGGCTGCTTCGGAGATGTGGGAGATTACTATTATAATTGCATGGAGGTAAATATAACAGACTGCCATAATGACAGACTTTTTCCAGACACAACTCGTCTTTACACACTCTGTGCTTTACACTGCAGCCCTCCTCCTGCTCCTACCCATAATGCCACAATGAACCTCTCCGTATTATCCCCCAGAGTACTAGTGCTCCCCTCTGTGGCCCCCATTCAGTAACAGTGTGGCTCTAAGGCTGGTTTCAGATGAGTGCATGAAAACATGTCCATAAGGGCTCATGTTCACGACCATGCTTTCACCACGTATTACATGTGCGTTGCACGGAGGTGTGTTACCTTGTTAATGGAGTCAATGAAAGTCAATGGACTTTCATTGATCTACGCACACCCGCGTGTGGACACTGCGTATCAATATGCAAGAGAAATAGATTGCAGCATGCTCCATTTCTCTGCGTACATATGCAGTGTGAGCCCTATAGCTTTGTACAGGCTGCATATGATATGCAATACATTGTGTATGGGCAGCATTTTCATACGCATCCCAACTCTGAAACAGAGCGAGAAATACATTTTTAAAAAAGGGTCACACTGCATGTCTGTGTGCGTGTGATACGCGCGCGTGCGCAGTGCCAGAGGGAGCCATACACAACCTCTGCCAGCTCTCTGGCCGCAGAGCATATGTCTTCTAAATGAGTAAAACACTGCAGGGAGACCCGCAGCGTTTTACGCATTCGGCTGGGGGCATGTGCCCTAATTCGGATCCGTATTTCAGATGTGTTTCAGATGACATTACAACAGAAAGTGATCAGTATTTCAATACTATATGTTCAGATTTTGCTGCCTCCATATATTTTAATTTCGATCCATATTTGCCCAATAAAAAATTGGGAAGGGAAATCTGTGAAAAACAGATCATGCTGTGTTTTTAAATAGATGCATAGCGTTACATTGGCTTCGTATTACAGTCCGCAAAACACCAACCAAATGCGAAGCTAACATATGCTTGCTGAAAGAGGCCTCAGGCAAACATTAGTATTTCAGTCTCCCTCACTAGCTGAACTTCAGCACATATGGAGGTTTCCTGGGTAAATGTATAACAACTATAACATTACCCCCAATAACCAGCAGCATTACTGACTTTGAGGGCTTATTCACAGTGCTGTAGGAACAACTTTGCCCGGAGCGTTGTTGCGGCTGAAAGAGGGGAATCACTTCCCCTTTGCCGACAGTTCAAACTCTGCGCCGGAGTGCAGGAGTTTGAAAATTACCGCAGGAAGATAGGTGCTGCCCAATCTTCCTCGCACATAGTTTGACTGCGAAACGCAGAGATCAGTGGTTTTGTTTTGTCTCGTTATACGGCTGTGATTATCACACCCATAAAAGGGGACAAAAGCACACTAATCTGAATCCGCCCTGAGGCTGTGTTTGCACATGGTGATTTTTGTTGCAGTTTTCAATTGCAATGTAGTTTTTCAAAAACGCATGGATTTTAGTTGCTGAATCAGAGCTGTGCTAGGATCCACATAACATCAGGATAAACAGGGAATGGAAATAAGGTGTATAACCAGGCATAGTTGCTATTACATGTACAATCCTGGGGTGGGTATGCAATGGAGTGACAGGGGTATTTAGCCAAGCATCGCTGACACTTCAGACAGCTTATTGGTGGGGACTAGAGATGAGCGAGCACGCTCGGTAAGGGCAGTTACTCGAGTGAGCCTCGCTCATCTCGAGTAACTGCCTCCTACTCCGAGCGTGCTCGGGGGGGCAGCGGAGGGCGGGGGCGGCGGGGGGGGGGGGGGGGTGAGAGAGATATCTCTCTTGCTCCCTCCCGCTGCCCCCCCAAATACGCTCGGAGGAGAGGGCGGTTACTCGAGATGAGCAAGGCTCGCTCGAGTAACTACCCTTACCGAGCGTGCTCGCTCATCTCTAGTGGGGACCCTTACTAATCTGATATTGATGACCTACAGTATCTTGAGGACAGATTATCAGCTTATCCTCTGAAAACTCCTCGTAGTCTTTAAACTATAATGGCAAAACTAAACTTTGCATTTCTGAACTTTAATTTTAGGCTGGCAATGGCATCACACGCACGGCCTACATCATAATCTCTCTACTGGAAAACAAAGTTGTACACGATGTAAGTGATTTTATGCTCATTTTATTTCTCAGTGACCTTAGGAAAACCTGAACCTGTTGAAACTAAAAAATCTTGTGGAAGAAATTAAGCGTTAAATTACAAATGTGTAAACTGGTAGTAATTATCAGGCTGCACACAGGGAGAAAATATAAATAGTGATTCTACACAAATTATATGGGCAATGCATTGGGCCTATTCAATAACAAAAAATCTCCCAATTGTGCTCTGAGAGGGGATGGGTAGGTCAGACACAATACTTTTAAATAATAGTGGCTGTTTACCTCCCACTGTTTACCTCTATTCTATATAACAGGATTACAGTGGACACAAAGCTATTTATCTATTCATCTCTTACGTTAACACTGTGGTCTTCCTTGCGTCTGTCCCTGAGAAGGATCACAGCTTTACTGAGGTGACCCAATCCTAGGGACAGACGGTATTTGTGTTTTAGTCCTGAGCCCTTATTTTTTTATGGTGAAATTAATAAAAGTTATATTTTAGGGTTCTTTTCTATGAAGGGTAATTATCAGGCTGGGTTCACTACTGTGCTGCATGGCTAATTATTTCAAGGCAAAACTGCCCGGGATTTACTGTGAATTGCCATGGTCTGGCAATATAAGTATTGGCTAAAAGGTTTGTACAAATGAAACACATTTAATTTAAAGGGAACCTGTTCTCAACTATAAGCACCATAAACTTAATTATGGTTCTTATGTCTTCTGTGATGTGTAGTCCAGGGAGCCTCTTTTCTTACTCACTTGGTACCCCATTCCTGCGGTGTACCTCAGTAAAGTCAGCGCGCCTGCACACCAGCTTCACTCTTTTTTCAGGAGGCTGTGCATGCACATTCCTATTCCTGTCTATGGGAGTGCACACAGCCTTCTGAAAATAGTCCAACTGGTGTGCATGCACTAACTCCGCCACCGTACACCACAGGAACAAGAGACCAAATGAGTATGAAAAGAGGCTCTCCTGACTCCACATCAACAAAACTATAAGCTCCATGACTTAGTTTATGGTTCTTAAATTGTAGTTGCTGACAGGTTCCTTTTAAATATATTTCACCTGTAAGAATCTCACAGCTAAAACTGCAGCAATTTGCATAAAACACAGTAGTTTTATAGCGCAGGAATCGCCCATGTGGCGCAGTACTGCTGCACTTCAACCTGGCCTTAGAAACTTAGAATTTGCTGACGTGGCCCATCCATATGTTACATAAGAGACCATTTATTATAATGGCAGGTGTATCATACTACATTTCGCTGGTTTTAGAAAAAGTGATATTGATTTGCTCCATCAAATGGAACATGCTTTTTAACTGTTAGTATGTCTGTGAGAATTATGCTCTATATGTTGTGTTTAGGGAAATATGGTGGAAGATGCCCTGAAATGTCTGAAGAAATCAGCGGACAGTGTTACATCAATACACACCCAGGCTCTTCTGGCATATGCCTTCACGTTATCAGGAGACCATGATCTGAGAGAGCAGATACTGAAGAAACTGGATGAGACAGCTGTAAGGAAAGGTGAGGGGGAGAAAGACCTATATGAATGGTCGCCATATAAAACTACCGCTTTACCATAAGCCGGCTTCAATCTAAAGTGAACTGATCAGCTAAACCTATCTATCATTTTTATTTTACAGCAACCCCCTAGTCTCAGACAAAGCAAAATGGCTGCACCACTTCTCCAACTACTTGATGTACACTGTGCATTGGATGTCTAAGACATTACATGCTGCTCTGATTGGCCAGCATCGGTCACTTGAGTAGTGCATCTAGTACTAAAGTGCTAGCAATGCACAGTGTGTATCAAGTAGTTGGAGAAATGGTGCAGCCATCTTGATTTATCTGAGACCAGAGGGTTGCTTTAAAACTTAGTAGACCCCCCCCCCCCTTCCCTCTTCCCATAAAAGTTTTACTAACTGAAACTTCTGAAAAAAATAAAAATGCTCCATAATACTGTTTACTTTGCCCGTCTTCACAGAAGCTGTTATGTATGCACTTCCAGTTTTTGGCATTTCAATATCCTCCATGTCCTCCTTAAATCCTCTATGACAGCATCCAGTCACTGAATGTGCCATCTCATTAGCTATCTCGAGATCTCACATTCTGAACAAGAGTACTATTTACTGTCTTAAAGGAGATGTCCCGCGCCGAAACGGGTTTTTTTTTTTTTAAACCCCCCCCCCCCCGTTCGGCGCGAGACAACCCCGATGCAGGGGTTAAAAAAACCACCCGCACAGCGCTTACCTGAATCCCGGCGGTCCGGCGTCTTCATACTCACCTGCTGAAGATGGCCGCCGGGATCCTCTGTCTTCGTGGACCGCAGCTCTTCTGTGCGGTCCACTGCCGATTCCAGCCTCCTGATTGGCTGGAATCGGCACGTGACGGGGCGGAGCTACACGGAGCCGCTCTCTGGCACGAGCGGCTCCATAGAAGACTGCTGAAGACCCGGACTGCGCAAGCGCGGCTAATTTGGCCATCGGAGGCCAAAAATTAGTCGGCACCATGGAGACGAGGACGCTAGCAACGGAGCAGGTAAGTAAAAAACTTTTTATAACTTCTGTATGGCTCATAATTAATGCACAATGTACATTACAAAGTGCATTATTATGGCCATACAGAAGTGTATAGACCCACTTGCTGCCTCGGGACAACCCCTTTAATAAGGCACTAATCATTCAATAAGCGAGATTACTGCGTGTGTGACTAACTCCTTCGGGGGACTCAGGAGAATTAGATGGAACAGAGTTTAGTTTTTTTTGTATATGTCCCAGGTTGTACATTTTTTTTTGGGGGGGGGGGGGGGGGGAGAGGGCTACTGAAGTGTAAAATAAAAATGGTACAAATGTGTTATTCTTTAGTTTGACTCTTAATGCAGTGTGATATCATGTTGTGCCCTGCTATTAGGGAGGTTTATATATACTTTAGATTACTTTGGCTTTGTGGGGTTTAGATAAGATAACTATAGATTTTTACTGGGTAAAGATAAGATAACTTTTTACAGTGTTATGGCAATCAAGTAAGGGAGATGGAACAATACCTCTGCAGCACCACCTATTGGAAGGCAGCATTCCTGCAAATGAATGTTAGACTATTTAAACAAGCCTTTTAACAATGCCTGGGAATTAAAAGTCAAGCCAGAATCCATACACATACAGCCATTTCAGGGCATTTGCCCCTCATCAGTGTGCAGTAAGTTTCTGCCTTGGCTAATGAGAGGCTGTGATGTGTGTCAGGAATGCTATATTTTCTCCTTAGGGAGAGTACCTAGAAGGTAAGTAAGTGAGAAGACTTATAATTCCTAGTAATCGTTACAAGGCTGGTATAAAGAGTCTATCATTGACTTGCAGGAATGTTGCATTCCAATAGGTGGCACTGCAGAGGTATTGTTCCATCTCCCTTATTTGCATATTACCCAAAGGAGCATAAATGGCATTACAAGTCTCCTTACTCACTCACCTTCTAGGTGCTCTCCCTAAGGAGAAATTTTGTTTATTATGTTTGTCGCCTGTGCATGTCCACTGTTAGAAACAATCAGCACCTGCCCTGTGTGTAGCGGGATTGGCTATGAATCCTGATACATACAAACTTCAATTCTGGAGACCCAATTTGCTGTTTAGGCTACAATTGTAATATTTTCATTGTGATTCTCTTCATAGATGGAACGATGCACTGGGAAACAAACTCATACATGGAAGAAGATGTTGGGACAGCCGCTGTTGTTATTCTGGCCTTGCTTTCTGAGAAAACACGAACTGACAAGGATCTGGAAAACAGCGGGGACGTCATGCGTTGGATGGTGACACACCAAAATCCATGGGGTGGCTTCGGTTCTTCTCAGGTTACTTCATTTTTCAAATCAACTACGGATGCAAGAAATGTTAACTTACTGGGGTTTTCTGGGACTACAATACTGAGACCTATCCTCAGTCTCAGATTAGTGAGGGTCTGCCACTCGGGACCCCTGCCAGTCAGCTGTTTATAGAGGCCCAGACACACGTTCATTTGTCACATGGCACAGCAGCCTCTTCAAACAGCTGGTTGTTGGGGATCCTGCGCAGAGGACTCCCATTGATGAAATATTTATGACCTATCCTAAAGATAGATCATCAATATTGGAGTCACTGAAAACCTCTACACTTTAGTCCTATACACGCAGCAGATTTTACCACAGGTTTTATGCAGAATCCACGTGGATTTTGCGTTGAATACACAACAGATTCACCGTGAAATACACAGCAAAAAAAAAATGTCCCATTCATTTCAACGGGAATCTGCTCCATAGTTTATATGGCTTGGATTTTTAACATCCTCAGCAGCTAAATATGCAGTTCTGCAGTAGAGATTAGAGATGAGCGAACACCAAAATGTTCGGGTGTTCGTTATTCGAAACGAACTTCCCGCGATGTTCGAGGGTTCGTTTCGAATAACGAACCCCATTGAAGTCAATGGGCGACCAGAACATTTTTGTATTTCGCCGATGCTCGCTAAGGTTTTCATGTGTGAAAATCTGGGCAATTCAAGAAAGTGATGGGAACGACACAGCAACGGATAGGGCAGGCGAGGGGCTACATGTTGTGCTGCATCTCAAGTTCACAGGTCCCACTATTAAGCCAGAATACCGGCAAGAGTGGGCCCCCCCCCCTCCCAACAACTTTTACTTCTGAAAAGCCATCATTAGCATGGCATACCTTAGCTAAGCACCACACTACCTCCAACAAAGCACAATCACCGCCTGCATGACACTCCACTGCCACTTCTACTGGGTTACATGCTGCCCAACCGCCCCCCCCCCCCCACAGCGCACACCAAAGTGTCCCTGCGCAGCCTTCAGCTGCCCTCATGCCACACCACCCTCATGTCTATTTAGAAGTGCGTCTGCCATGACGAGGAACCGCAGGCACACACTGCAGAGGGTTGGCATGGCTAGGCAGCGACCCTCTTTAAAAGGGGCGGGGTGATAGCCCACAATGCTGTACAGAAGCAATGAGAAATAGAATCCTGTGCCACCGCCATCAGGAGCTGCACACGTGGGCATAGCAATGGGGAACCTATGTGCCACACACTATTCATTCTGTCAAGGTGTCTGCATGCCCCAGTTAGACCGGGCTTTTTAATTCATAGACACAGGCAGGTACAACTCCCTATTGTGAAGTCCCTGTCGACCGACAGCATGGGTGGGAGCCAGGAAGCCATCGGCGGTACATAGAAATATCCCATTGCATTGCCCAACACAGCTGAGGTAGTAATGTCGTGCGTAATACAGGTGGGCTTCGGCCCACACTGCATGCCCCAGTCAGACTGGGGTTCTTTAGAAGTGTACAGATGTAGTAAAAACTCCGTGTGCACCTACAGCATGGGTGGCTCCCTGGAACTCACCGGCGGTACATAGAAATATCCCATTGCATTGCCCAACACAGCTGAGGTAGTAATGTCGTGCGTAATACAGGTGGGCTTCGGCCCACACTGCATGCCCCAGTCAGACTGGGGTTCTTTACAAGTGGACACATGTAGGTTAAACTCCCTGTGGACCCACTGCCTGGGTGGGTGCCAGGAAGCCACCGGCGGTACATAAATATATCCCATTGCATTGCCCAACACAGCTGAGGTAGTAATGTCGTGCGTAATACAGGTGGGCTTCGGCCCACACTGCATGCCCCAGTCAGACTGGGGTTCTTTACAAGTGGACAGATGTATTAAAAACTCCGTGTGCACCTACAGCATGGGTGGCTCCCTGGAACCCACCGGCGGTACACAAAAATATCCCATTGCATTGCCCAACACAGCTGAGGTAGTAATGTCGTGCTTAATGCAGGTGGGCTTCGGCCCACACTGCATGCCCCAGTCTGACCGGGGTTCTTTAGAAGTGGACACATGTAGGTTAAACTCCCTGTGGACCCACTGCCTGGGTGGGTGCCAGGAAGCCACCGGCGGTACATAAATATATCCCATTGCATTGCCCAACACAGCTGAGGTAGTAATGTCGTGCGTAATACAGGTGGGCTTCGGCCCACACTGCATGCCCCAGTCAGACTGGGGTTCTTTAGAAGTGTACAGATGTATTAAAAACTCCGTGTGCACCTACAGCATGGGTGGCTCCCTGGAACCCACCGGCGGTACACAAAAATATCCCATTGCATTGCCCAACACAGCTGAGGTAGTAATGTCGTGCTTAATGCAGGTGGGCTTCGGCCCACACTGCATGCCCCAGTCTGACCGGGGTTCTTTAGAAGTGGACACATGTAGGTTAAACTCCCTGTGGACCCACTGCCTGGGTGGGTGCCAGGTAGCCACCGGCGGTACATAGAAATATCCCATTGCATTGCCCAACACAGCTGAGGTAGTAATGTCGTGCGTAATACAGGTGGGCTTCGGCCCACACTGCATGCCCCAGTCAGACTGGGGTTCTTTAGAAGTGTACAGATGTAGTAAAAACTCCGTGTGCACCTACAGCATGGGTGGCTCCCTGGAACCCACCGGCGGTACATAGAAATATCCCATTGCATTGCCCAACACAGCTGAGGTAACGTCAGCTGGAATGCAGGTGGGCTAAAAATTAATTTGATTACACTGTAGGCGAGGGCCCACAAAAATTGCTGTATCAACAGTACTAATGTACATCCCAAAAATTGGCCATGGCCAGCCAAGAGGGCAGGTGAAACCCATTAATCGCTTTGGTTAATGTGGCTTAAGTGGTAACTAGGCCTGGAGGCAGCCCAGTGTAACGAAAAATTGGTTCAAGTTACAGTTCCAACGCTTTTAAGCGCATTGAAACTTATAAAAATTGTTCAGAAAAATTATTTGAGTGAGCCTTGTGGCCCTAAGAAAAATTGCCCGTTCAGCGTGATTACGTGAGGTTTCAGGAGGAGGAGCAGGAGGAGGAGGAGGAATATTAGACACAGATTGATGAAGCAGAAATGTCCCCGTTTTGGATGGTGAGAGAGAACGTAGCTTCCATCCGCGGGTGCAGCCTACGTATTGCTTACGTATCGCTGCTGTCCGCTGGTGGAGAACAGAAGTCTGGGGAAATCCAGCCTTTGTTCATCTTGATGAGTGTTAGCCTGTCGGCACTGTCGGTTGACAAGAGGCTACGCTTATCTGTGATGATTCCCCCAGCCGCACTAAACACCCTCTCCGACAAGACGCTAGCCGCAGGACAAGCAAGCACCTCCAGGGCATACAGCGCTAGTTCAGGCCACGTGTCCAGCTTCGACACCCAGTAGTTGTAGGGGGCAGAGGCGTCACCGAGGATGGTCGTGCGATCGGCTACGTACTCCCTCACCATCCTTTTACAGTGCTCCCGCCGACTCAGCCTTGACTGGGGAGCGGTGACACAGTCTTGGTGGGGAGCCATAAAGCTGGCCAGGCCCTTAAAGACTGTTGCACTGCCTGGGATGTACATGCTGCTCGATCTCCGCACCTCCCCTGCTACCTTGCCCTCGGTACTGCGCCTTCTGCCACTAGCGCTGTCGGATGGGAATTTTACCATCAGCTTGTCCGCAAGGGTCCTGTGGTATAGCAACACTCTCGAACCCCTTTCCTCTTCGGGAATGAGAGTGGGCAGGTTCTCCTTATAGCGTGGGTCGAGCAGTGTGTACACCCAGTAATCCGTTGTGGCCAGAATGCGTGCAACGCGAGGGTCACGAGAAAGGCATCCTAACATGAAGTCAGCCATGTGTGCCAGGGTACCAGTACGCAACACATGGCTGTCTTCACTAGGAAGATCACTTTCAGGATCCTCCTCCTCCTCCACCTCCTCCTCAGGCCATACACGCTGAAAGGATGACAGGCAATCAGCCTGTGTACCGTCAGCAGCGGGCCAAGCTGTCTCTTCCCCCTCCTCCTCATCCTCCTCATGCTCCTCCTCCTCCTCCTGTACGCGCTGAGAAATAGACAGGAGGGTGCCCTGACTATCCAGCGGCATACTGTCTTCCCCCGCCCCCGTTTCCGAGCGCAAAGCAGCTGCCTTTATGGTTTGCAGGGAATTTCTCAAGATGCATAGCAGAGGAATGGTGACGCTAATGATTGTAGCATCGCCGCTCACCACCTGGGTAGACTCCTCAAAATTACCAAGGACATGGCAGATGTCTGCCAACCAGGCCCACTCTTCTGAAAGGAATTGAGGAGGCTGACTCCCACTGCGCCGCCCATGTTGGAGTTGGTATTCGACTATAGCTCTACGTTGTTCATAGAGCCTGGCAAACATGTGGAGCGTAGAGTTCCACCGTGTGGGCACGTCGCACAGCAGTCGGTGCACTGGCAGCTTAAAGTGATGTTGCAGGGTGCGCAGGGTGGCAGCGTCCGTGTGGGACTTGCGGAAATGTGCGCAGAGCCGGCGCGCCATTACGAGCAGGTCTGACAAGCGTGGGTAGCTTTTCAGAAAGCGCTGAACCACCAAATTAAAGACGTGGGCCAGGCATGGCACGTGCGTGAGGCTGCCGAGCTGCAGAGCCGCCACCAGGTTACGGCCGTTGTCACACACGACCATGCCCGGTTGGAGGTTCAGCGGCGCAAGCCAGCGGTCGGTCTGCTGTGTCAGACCCTGCAGCAGTTCGTGGGCCGTGTGCCTCTTATCGCCTAAGCTGAGTAGTTTCAGCACGGCCTGCTGACGCTTGCCCACCGCTGTGCTGCCACACCGCGCGACACCGACTGCTGGCGACATGCTGCTGCTAACACATCTTGATTGCGAGACAGAGGAGGAGGAGGAGGAGGAGGGTGCTTTAGTGGAGGAAGCATACACCTCCGCAGATACCACCACCGAGCTGGGGCCCGCAATTCTGGGGGTGGGTAGGACGTGAGCGGTCCCAGGCTCTGACTCTGTCCCAGCCTCCACTAAATTCACCCAATGTGCCGTCAGGGAGATGTAGTGGCCCTGCCCGCCTGTGCTTTTCCACGTGTCCGTTGTTAAGTGGACCGTGGCAGTAACCGCGTTGGTGAGGGCGCGTACAATGTTGCGGGAGACGTGGTCGTGCAGGGCTGGGACGGCACATCGGGAAAAGTAGTGGCGACTGGGAACTGAGTAGCGCGGGGCCGCCGCCTCCATGATACTTTTGAAGGACTCCGTTTCCACAACCCTATACGGCAGCATCTCAAGGCTGATGAATTTTGCTATGCGGACGGTTAACGTTTGAGCGTGCGGGTGCGTGGCGGCGTACTTGCGCTTGCGCTCCAACAGTTGCGCAAGCGACGGCTGGACGGTGCGCTGAACTACACTGCTGGATGGGGCCGAGGACAGCGGAGATGAGGGTGTGGGTGCAGGCCATGAGGCGGTAGTGCCTGTGTCCTGAGAGGGGGGTTGCATCTCAGTGGCAGGTTGGGGCACAGGGGGAGAGGCAGGGGTGCAAACCGGAGGCGCTGAACGGCCTTCGTCCCACCTTGTGGGGTGCTTGGCCATCATATGTCTGCGCATGGTGGTGGTGGTGAGGCTGTTGGTGTTGGCTCCCCGGCTGAGCTTTGCGCGACAAAGGTTGCACACCACTGTTCGTCGGTCGTCAGGCGTCTCTGTGAAAAACTGCCAGACCTTAGAGCACCTCGGCCTCTGCAGGGTGGCATGGCGCGAGGGGGCGCTTTGGGAAACAGTTGGTGGATTATTCGGTCTGGCCCTGCCTCTACCCCTGGCCACCGCACTGCCTCTTGCAACCTGCCCTGCTGATGCCCTTGACTCCCCCTCTGAAGACCTGTCCTCCTGAGTAAGCGTTGCACACCAGGTGGGGTCAGTCACCTCATCGTCCTGCTGCTCTTCCTCCGAATCCTCTGTGCGCTGCTCCCTCGGACTTACTGCCCTTACTACTACCTCACTGCAAGACAACTGTGTCTGATCGTCATCGTCCTCCTCACCCACAGAAAGTTGTTGAGACAGTTGGCGGAAGTCCCCAGCCTCTTCCCTCGGACCCCGGGAACTTTCGAATGGTTGGGCATCAGTGACGATAAACTCCTCTGGTGGGAGAGGAACCGCTGCTGCCCAATCTAAGCAGGGGCCCGAGAACAGTTCCTGGGAGTGTTCCCGCTCCTGAGCAGGTGTCATTGTAGTGGAGTGAGGAGGCTGGGTGGAAGGAGGAGCAGCAGACAGAGGATTCGGATTTGCAGCAGTGGACGGCGCAGAACTGCGGGTTGACGATAGGTTGCTCGAAGCACTTTCTGCCATCCAGGACAGGACCTGCTCACACTGCTCATTTTCTAATAACCGTCTCCCGCGTGGACCCATTAATTGGGCGATGAATGTGGGGACGCCAGAAACGTGCCTCTCTCCTAATCGCGCAGCAGTCGGCTGCGACACACCTGGATCAGGAGCTCGGCCTGTGCCCACACCCTGACTTGGCCCTCCGCGTCCTCGGCCGCGTCCTCGTCCTCTAGGCCTACCCCTACCCCTCAGCATGCTGTATTACCAGTGATTTGATTTCACAGGCAGGAAATAAATTGGCGCAAGACTGCAGCCAAATATAATTTTTTCCGTTTTTTGAAAACGAAAGGCCCCACTGCCTCTAGTGAATGAATAATCTAAGTTTAATAACTGTGCTGTGTCCCTGCTAATGTGTCACAGAACGTGAGGGTAGCAGAGTTATTAACTCTGGCAGAGCAGGTATTTTTTTTCCCAATTAAGGAAAGCAAATGGCGAAGCCAGGAGTAAAACGTAGCTGGGTGCGTCTGATTTTTAAACGTTGCACACGCAGCCGACACGTGTCCACCGCCCTTAGGACGGACAGAGGCAGGACAAATAGAATTATTTTCAGTTTTTTTCCACCAAAAGGCAGCACTGCGTATATTCAATGAACATGAGAAGTTTAATAACTGTGCTGTGTCCCTGCTAATGTGTCACAGAACGTGAGGGTAGCAGAGTTATTAACTCTGGCAGAGCAGGTATTTTTTTTCCCAATTAAGGAAAGCAAATGGCGAAGCCAGGAGTAAATTGCAGCTGGGTGCGTCTGATTTTTAAACGTTGCACACGCAGCCGACACGTGTCCACCGCCCTTAGGACGGACAGCGGCAGGACAAATAGAATTATTTTCAGTTTTTTTCCACCAAAAGGCAGCACTGCGTATATTCAATGAATAATAACTGTGTTGTGGCCCTGCCTACACAATTCTTTCCCTGCAGTATCAATGGAGGGTGCAATGCTCTGCAGAGGCGATTTTGAGAAGAAAAAAAAAATGCAGCACAGCTAACAGCAGCCAGCACAGTACTGCACACGGTTAAATATGGCCCTAGAAAGGACCGTTGAGGTTCTTGAAGGCTACACTCACTCCTAACACTCTCCCTGCCTATGCAGCACTTCTGTCCCTAATGCCGGGTGCAACGCTCTGCAGAGGCGATTTTGAGAAAAAAAATAATTGCCACTGCTAACAGCAGCCAACACACAGCTATCAGTGGCCCTAATAAGGACCTTTGGGGGGTCTTGAAGCCTACACTAACTACCAATTCTTTCCCTACAGCAGCTCCGGTACAAACAGCACTGTCCCTCATCTAACTCACACGGCATCTGAGGCGAGCCGCGGGAGGGGCCGACTTTTATATTCGGCGGACACCTGATCACCCCAGCCACTCACAGCAGGGGGGTGGTATAGGGCTGGAACAACACAGGGGGAAGTTGTAATGCCTTCCCTGTCTTTCAATTGGCCAGAAAAGCGCGCTAACGTCTCAGGGAAGGAAGTGAAAGTAACCCGAACACCGCATGGTGTTCGTTACGAATAACGAACATCCCGAACACCCTAATATTCGCACGAATATCAAGCTCGGACGAACACGTTTGCTCATCTCTAGTAGAGATCCACACAGATTACACAGCAGTTCCTCATCAGATTTTTCTGACATGGATTGTGCAAATGTGCATATACCTTTAGTGCATTGAAAGCTCAATTACAGCAACCTAACTTGGCTTGTTAAATGGCAATTTAAAGTTTGCAGCTACTGTGAATTTAAAGGGGTTGTACCAAAATTAAAAGTTATTCCCTTTTTACAGAATAGGGGATAACTTGCTGATCAGTTATAGCCTCACCAGTTGGCCCCTGAAAGTGAATGGAGTACTAGTGCGCTCATGTGACCAGTGCTCCATACAGCCTTCTTCTCACTGTGGGGAAGGAGGGGGGGGGGGGGGGTAGTGCAGTAACCTTGCAGTGAGAAGGACGGGGTGCAACAGTGAGACTCCAACTGATCAGCAAGTTATCCCCTATCTTGTGGATGGTAGATAACCTGTAATCTTGGTACAACCCTTTTGAATGCAGTAAGGGTAGGTTACCAGGTGGCAAATTTGCTGTGAATTTTGGTGCGGATTTGCAGCAGATTTTTCCACTATAGAAAATCCACAGCAATTCTGCCACATAAGAACATACCCTAAGGGTGTAATCAAATGGCAAGAATTCTGTCCAAGATGGGTCGAACACACATGCAAAAATCATAGAATCATAGAATGGTAGATTTGGAAGGGACCTCCAGGACCATCTGGTCCAACCTCCTGCTCAGTGCAGGATCACTAAGTCATCCCAGAAAGATATTTGTTCTGCCTTGAATGGGTTCATTGCTGCATATCCTAATTTTGCATAAATCTCACACGAGAATAGGACAGTTTAATGTGTGGTGTCCCACACATCGTACAGCAGACGAGTGTCTGTGTGCTGTGTTATGCAAGTTGCATCTGAGAGCAGGATACTGAAGCAGTCTGGACAATGTGACTACAGAGGACTAAAAGATGTTAGAAACAGTTATTAGCTCCCATTTTCTGCCCAGTCCAAAGTGCTGAACAGAACTCCCTGAACCTTCCCAACTTGACCCGACATGACACAAAGTGGTGAATTCACCCCAAGAAGGGCAACCCCACTTCTTGCACATGGTCTAATGTCAGAGGGGAGCTAAGAAATAAGACCAGAGAACTGGACCAAGAAACTGGACCAGAGACTACAAAAGGACTGGGCGCAGAGGGTAGAACACTGACAACTGACAGTTATGCTGAGAGTCCTGACAGGGCCAGAATTCTTGGAGTATAACTGGCACCTGCAGCAAGCAGAAGCTGGTTTATATAAGAAAGTTACTGACTGGTTGTCAATCATCCCAGCTAGCCCATCAGCTAAACTGCAGCTAGGAGAGGTTTAACTCTCGATATTCAGGACTGAATGAAACATGAATATGTTGGCAGGCACATCATGTGATCTGAAATAGACATTGTGATGTCACCCAGGGATCGCGGTGACACACCAGTTAGGGAAGCCCCATTATCTTTTGACAAACTTTACATGAGATGGCTTATTACTGTATTTTGTGTGGATCACATATAGAAAGACAAAATAAATGTAATTCTTGCAATCTTTGCCAGTAACTAAATGTGGTCAGGCACATTATATAACGGTTGGCCTTGCAAGCATTCGGCCAACAGTTATTTCTTCCAACATCAACATATACACACAAACTTGGCTTGGGCTAGAATGCATGTTTATTAGAAGAGGGAATAAAACTACTCTGGTATAGTTTATGACACATGGGAAGAAAGGATGACATGTCTGATCCTTCTTTTCCCCAAGATCTGCCATCAAGGGAGAGTCACGTGGCCCCCATATATATTATGTTCAATGGCCAATCCCACCAACATCAGTGGGTTCAGATAAGTTTCATCTACTGCATTTGTGCACATTAAGGGCTTCTTCACATGGGTATATGCGCAACAACGCTGGTCGCTACAGAGTGTAGTTACACATTAGCAAGGTAAAAATATTTTTTTTACCTTTCAAACTACATGCTATTCCGCGTGTTCAAATAATAGGGCATGACCTATCTTCCTGCTTTATCTATCTCGCATGTAGTAATAACTATGTGTGAGAAAGAGAGGGCAAGTTCTATCTTTACTCGGGCATAGTATTAACGCTCAAGAATCTCGATAGCAGAAACAAAACCATTAAATACAATAGTTTTTTGTTTCATGGCATTATGCAGCCGTGATTTTCACGCCTGCATGATGTGACAAAATCACGCCCGTCTCTTTAAGCCCTAAGTTCCTGAAGAAATTATGTTTCAAATTTTTGTTATTTTGTTGTTGGCTCTGTAGGACACAACAGTTGCTCTTCATGCCATGGCTGAATACGCCAAAGCCATCAAGCACAAGGAGGGAGATGCAACAGTGACAATTTCCTCAAATTCTGGCTTCCAAAAGACAGTTCATGTGGACAAGGACAACAATCTTCTTGTACAAACTGTTGACCTTCCAGAAATCCCTGGAGAATATACCATGAAAGCTACAGGTGATGGCTTCGTCTACGCACAGGTAAAATAGCTAATGAGTTTTCTTTCAAAACTAAGATACATATTACTTGCTGAACCATGAAATCATATTGTTAGAATCTGATCCTTTTCACCGAAAATGTTTGATTCTTCATACTTTATCCTTTTGTTCGCAGTCGCATATACATTACAATGCTCTACCTGACCCCACGGAAAAAGGACAGTTTTCCTTCAATATAAGCACTGAGCCATCTACCTGCTCCCGTGTATCTCAGCAAAGGTTTATTGTGCATATGGATGTCAAGTGAGTTCATAGATGCCAGGAATTTATAAACGCCCATAAAAATATTAGGTTAGGGTCCCACGTTTCGGTAAAGTGTATGTGATCGAAATCCTGCTCCTCTGCATTGGCTAATGATCTGGAAGATTTTGCTACTTAAAGGGCAATATTACTGGCCAAATATTCTGGCCGTTAGTGGAATTACTAATTAGTTTCAAATGCCACACTAAATGCTGTAAAAAAGCCACCTGTGTGAGAGTGGCCTAATTGTGTAGATGGCTGCTATGCAGTACTAAAATTCCCCTGCAACAACCACAACTACCTCACAGGTCATCAGGGCGGATTTCCATTTATAGGGGTTGTCCTACTAAGATGGACCCTTTAATCTGCAAATCTCCAAAGTATCTTGTGCAAAATTAAGAAAATGTTATCTTGTAATCCTAGAGGACTCTGGGACTGTTTTTGTTCCAGTCTTATTATTTGGTCCTTTTCCCCTAATCTTTCTTTTTGATTTCTATTTTAGATATTCAGGAAAACGAGAAGAGACTAATATGGCTATAATTGAAGTGGATCATGTGTCTGGATATGTTCCAGATAAGGACACTGTGGAAAAGGTAACAAATAAGAAGACTAATGTCCAATAGTTAAAGGGGTTTTCCAGGACTTAAAAAAGAGTAAAATGGCCTAAAATGAATGAAAATTGAATACTCACCAATCCCAAACACTCCGCATCCAGCCCTGCTGCCCAGGTGGCTGTCACACGGATCCTGGAAGAAGCGTCAGGTGGCCACATGCTGTTCATTGTGCACATCACCTCGCAGTCACTCATAGACTTCAGCAGCTATGGAAGAATCACCACTGAAGGCTGTGAGCAGCTGAGCAGTCATGTGCACAATGTATGGCAGGTGACCATCTGGCTTTTCTTCCGGGTTTCATGCAATGGGTGTCAAGTGCTGGACGGGAGCAAAATAATAGGTGAGCATTCAATATTTATTCATATTAAGCACTTTTAACTTTTTTTAAGCCACTGAAAACCCCTTTAATTCTAACCTTTATAATGAATCATTGCCCCTCATGCAACAACTCAGCTGGAAAACTGTAGTCCAAAGCAACCAACCAGATGTCAGCTTTGTTTATTTTGCGATGGCAAGGTTTGTCATAAAATAAATGATTGACTGCTATAGGCAACACGGATGACAAAGCCAACTTCACTATATTTTTCAAATTTGCTGTATATGAATATGGCTTCTTGGTGAAAGGAAAAAAAAGCCTTGTATTCATCAAGTGTAAGAACAGCTATGAAAGCACTTTTGTTATCAGTAGATAGCTCATCCATCTGTAAGAAGAAATCTAGGCATTGTCATCGGCTGTGCATCATATAGGGAAGGTGCAGGGAATCCCAGTGCACAGATGGCTAAGGAGTAATTCCAAAAGGTAAATGTGAGATCCAGGCCCAAAATGTGGATACAAACTTCTGTATTTATTCATTAAAAAGTTTCACTGTCAAAAAGTAGCTAAGCTCCTACATGTTTCAAGCATTACCGAGCTTCGTCATGGTACAGCTGTTCATAATCATGTTATAGTAAAGGGGATATTTAGTGTAATTTTGGCGCTGGATTTCACATATATCTTCTGAGATATTACTGTATGTTGAAGATTCAGGCTGCAGTTACACATACCACTATCTTCCTAATTTCATTGCCATTGTGTCTACTATTGAGGGCAAAATGATCCACATTGTGACAGGATTATTAAAAGGCTATTCCCATCATTGTTTTTCATAGCTGATATGTGAAATAATTGCTATGGCTACTGAACCACCCAGTCGGAGCCTACAGAAAGAGCTGAGCACTTAGCACAGCACCGTTTCTGTAGTTTTCATTGAAGTGAACGGGTGCGACAGAAACAGCATAACCTGCAGTGCTACGCTATTTGGGTATCGTGCCGTTTGCTATGCAGTACTCAATAGTGTAGTGCCACATTATCTTAGTAGCGTGCTAACAGAAGTTGTGTTAGCGCTGCTACAGCTGTATGATCATTCGCCCGTTTATAGATGACATTTGTCAGCTGTTTCATTGCAAATATGCTGTAATCTCACTTAAACCTTTAATTTGCTCCAAAATATGGTAACTAAATAGAAAAAAGTGATTCTGAAAAGCTTCGAAGATTTTTGGTCACTTATTGCTATTTGATGCCCTCCAAGAACTGACATTTACACAACATGTCCTCTTATTTTGCTTAGTTGAAGAAACATCCTCTAGTGGAAAGAACAGAAATGTCAGCGCAAAACCTCACCATATACCTGAAGAAGGTAAGACACAAATCCATCTTGTACAACAATTGGCCTTTTTATGGAAAATGTGATTGGAGTTTAATAAAATAAATCTGATTTAAAAAGAAAAAAGAACAGACATTCATCTCAGATATGTTTGAAAAGTGAGAGGACCATCATATCCAGCTTTTCATAAACGTTTCTCACAAACATATGAACAGTTTAAAGGGATCTGTCAGCTGGAAGATACTGTCCAAATCGGCGGCATCGTGGTATAGAGCAGGAGGAGCGGAGCAGATTGTATATATTTTTATGGGGAAATATTCAGTAGAACTTGTATTTTACTCATTACAACTTTTGCTTATTTTAAGCTGAACAGTCCAGCGGGTGGTGCTATCAGTGATTGATAGGTTCACAGTTCAGATATAACTATCAGTCACTGATAGGACCACCCACTGGGCTGTTCAGCTCAGAATGAGCAAAGGTGGAAATGAGTAAAATGCAAGTTACACTGAATCTTTCCTCATAAAACTATATACAATCTGCTCAGCTTCTCCTGTTTTATAACATGATGGATGCTGGCAGTTTGGACAACCTGTTCAAGCTGACAGACTCCTTTTTAAAGGGATGTGTCATCAGAAAATGACCTATTATGTAAATCTTATTTTTGTGTTAAAAATAAAACAAACATTACCAAAAATTCTTTAAAATGTGTTTATTTTTGGTTGCAATCTATATTTTAAAAAATCCTGCATTTTTCATACTGACCATAGAGTTTAAAGGAGATGTCCCGCGCCGAAACGGGTTTTTTTTTTTTTTAAACCCCCCCCCCGTTCGGCGCGAGACAACCCCGATGCAGGGGTTAAAAAAACCACCCGCACAGCGCTTACCTGAATCCCGGCGGTCCGGCGTCTTCATACTCACCTGCTGAAGATGGCCGCCGGGATCCTCTGTCTTCATGGACCGCAGGGCTTCTGTGCGGTCCATTGCCGATTCCAGCCTCCTGATTGGCTGGAATCGGCACGTGACGGGGCGGAGCTACACGGAGCTACACGGAGCCCCATAGAGAAGAGGAGAAGACCCGGACTGCGCAAGCGCGGCTAATTTGGCCATCGGAGGGCGAAAATTAGTCGGCACCATGGAGACGAGGACGCCAGCAACGGAGCAGGTAAGTATAAAACTTTTTATAACTTCTGTATGGCTCATAATTAATGCACAATGTACATTACAAAGTGCATTATTATGGCCATACAGAGGTGTATAGACCCACTGAACTGGAATATGGTTTTCTCCAGCGGGCTTCAGGGTATTCTGCAGCTTCCTAATTGTGTAGAAGTAGTATGCGCACACTGACCAGGTCAAACACAAGGTATCAGTCTCATGCTCAACATGGCTCTCCTGGGAGGAACATCCAGACAGGGCCTTTTATTGAAAAAGTATAACACCTGCCCTTTATGGGCGTTTAACAGATTACATCAGTAACATATATATATTCTTATTCGCTGGGTTATATAGAATTCCCCGCCTCCCCCTCTCCCCAACTCTCTCAAGTAGAAGCCTTTGTCTTTAACATGTGTCCGAATCTGAAAGTGAAAGTAGGTATCCCTTTGTTGGAGAAGGTCCTGTGTGGGGGATGGGGAGGGACTGGGAAAACACTCAATATTGAATACAGGTATATATATATATATATATATATATTCAGCTAACATTATACCACACATCTTTCTCCATGCCATTGTCCGGCAACTACCATGATGAAATTGTGTGGCCATTACACTCCACAGAGCTAAAAGTCATTACAATAACATAATACATTTGGTTTATATAAATCAATAGACATTTTATACTAATTATCATGTCTACTACACCACTTGCTGCCTCGGGACATCTCCTTTAATACTAGTCTGTCACTTCCTCTAGTTAATAGATCAGCCTCTCCTATACATGAAGATATTTTATTCATTCTGTTTGGCTCTTTTGCAGCTCACTCATGACTCTGTAAGCCTTGCCTTTGCTATGGAACGGGAAGCTCATGTAGAGAATCTGCAGCCTGCCAATGTTAGGATTTATGATTACTATGATCCAGGTATGTGCAAATATACAGCAATTCAATCATATGCAGACAGAGCAAATGGTAGCTTGACATTTAAAGTGTTATCGTAGCTCCACACCAACGTACTACAATGCTGTAAATGGAGTATTCACAATGTACTAGTCATATTAACGATTGATACATGGGACTTCCAAGCATTCTGTTCACCTGTTTAAATGATTTCAATAGACTCTTTTGTAATTTTAATAGCCTTGTGTGGTCCAGAGTGTTAAGGCAGCAGAAATGCAGTACTAAGCTCTTGCTCACGACCTTAAGGTTGCGAGTTTAATCTCTGCAGGGTTCAGGTAGCCGGCTCAAGGTTGACTCAGCCTTTAATCCTTCTGAGGTTGGTAAAATGAGTACCCTGCTTAGTGGAGGTGATAAATTACCTGAAAGCGATGTGGAGTAAGTTGGAGCTATATAAATACCAAGATTTTGTTTATTTTTACTATTAAACTGGCGGTTTCATTTTGGTATACACTTGTGAAAAGTACCTTTTACAGCCAGAGCCTGTCTATCAGAGCCTTATACTGGATGGCCATTTCATTAGACACACCGGACCTTTCACTATTGGAGTTTGCTTGTATGAAAATTGTACGTGTGACCCCTGAAGTGCAGCATAAAATCCAGTGACAATATTCAGTGGATCAGTTTCAGTGTGAATTCATATTAGAATGGGAAAACTCAGCAATCTGAGCGACTTTGAATGAGGCCGGATCATCGGCGCTAGAGTAATCTAGTTTCATCAGCAGACAGCAACAAATGATAATGTGTGTTAGATATAATGTATATTGGGAGGTGTGAGGTACATGAAACATTATATGTGGTCTACGGCTGCGTTAATGTTAGACATACCACTGGCAGAAAGGACAATTGTCCTGGGATCTCAACCATTTAGGGGTTTCTCACTCCATCCCCAATCTAAATGTCTGTTATACCATACTGAATTTAAATCAAGATGCTGGCTGTAGTACTTTTAATTGGGTTTATATGGCGCTACTATGGGTTTCTTTTCTGGCATTATTAGACACTTTATATGTGCATGTAATGTGTGCATTGTGTTTGCTGTACTTTTATTGATACTGAATGGCTGCATTACTTAGGCAGAGTATAGCACAATTGTGTGGAGATTTTTATGGCACGTCTACTTATATTCTCCCATCCAAAGAATAGAGGGGGCCTTCATGCAGGAGTTACCACTAATCATCATCCTTGTCCTATTGCAGGTCTTCTCGCAAAGACTAGTTATTTTGACCTATATCCCTCTATCAGTCCACTGCTGAGTTATTAATTATATGTTTCTATTCCAGAGGAGTATTCTGTGGGCGATTATAATGCCCCCTGCTATTCAGGTAAGAAATGACTCCTGATCTTGTCTTTGGGTATGTCATCAGAGGTCTAATATTTTTTTTCCTAAGACTATTTATCAATAATATAACTAGTAACTCTTCCTTTAGTCCCATTCCCTCTGCCTCTTGGAACTGAGAGACACTTTTGAGTGTTATGATAGTTCAACTCCAATGTAAAAGGAAAAGTCCACTTATTGTCAAGCTTTTCAAAAATAGTCTGCTAGCCTAAATTTATATTAGTTTCCCAATTGTGAAAAGCAGGATATTATATCATATGGGTTTTTAATACAGTAATAAGACAAACCCACGTGGCTTTCACCAAAGATGACTAACTAAGATATAATATAATGCGGAATTAAAGGTGTATTTTGAAGAGTGAATATTATTCCAAGTTTTCAGCCATTTGGCAGACAGATATAGCTGAGTGCTATGCTTGGCTGTTTTTGTCAGTCCCATTGAAATGAATGGAGCTGCTTTTGCTGTGATGTGACAGAAATAGAGAGGAACATAGAGCCCCCTCGGGATTGGTGGGGTTCAGACCCTTACCAGTCTATCAGCTTTTCCCTATCCAGCAGATGGGTGAAAACTTGGAAAACTTGGAAAAATTTTTACTCTCTCGGAAATACCCTTTTTCAAACTTAGATGAAGAAATGTGAATCAAAACCAAAATTTCTGTAAGCCCTACTTTTGAGCTATGATAAGAAGAATAAGAGCTGTAGAAAAAGTAGCAAGAAAAAGGTAAACTGCAAGAAAAAGAGGTGGGTTGTAGAATGAAATGAAAGAGGATAAGAAAGCAATGGGTTAAAGGGAATCTGTCACTTACTTTTAGCACTACGAGCTAAGCTTATGGGCTGAAAGTAGGTGACCAGGGAGTACGAGAATGTAAGATACTTAGCTTGCCTGTCGCTCCCCTGGTGTCAGCACTGGAAGCCACAGCTCAATACATTGAGCGACGCACTAAGTAGTCCGTCTATGACATAGTCCGACAAGCTCAGACGGGTATTGGTTTTGCAAAAATCACACCAAAAACATAATATGACTGCTAAGTATGAATACAGTTTAACAATTCTATTTTCATAGTACAGATCAACTGGAAATCAGTGTGCTGTCATATACAGTTCTGTCATGTGCATGAAGCCTTAAAGGAGTTGTTGTATGAAACATATTGTTTATAGTTAAATCCAGACCATTATTATAAATATTTTTTTGCTTTTACATCTATTAAATAAAATCTCTCTATCCCCAGATATTCCATGTTAGAATAGCGCCACCTGTTTCCATTGTGTCCACCTCAGTAAATGTTCCATCTGCTCAGTCTTGCTTCCCTTTCTGCTCTGGTATGTTGAGGGATCTCTGCTGCAGGAAGCGGCTGCCTCTGAAGTAGCTGCATTGCCTCTGATGTCAGAAGAGATGCCGAGCCAGTGATAAGAGAGGAGACAGAGTTACTGCTGAGAAGTAACAATGAGTAGGTGTGACCACCGGAGAAAATTTAGTGAGGCGGACTGGACACAGAAAAGCTCTTCAACAGAAACTGAAGATGGAGCTATTTTGACATCAATCTGCGGCTAGAAACAGTAGATGGTGCTATTCTGATATTAGTCCAGAAATATTTGGGGATAGAAACATTTTTTTAATAAGTGTAAATACAAAAATATTTATAATTATGGGCTTGATTTAACTACAAACTATACTTTTCATAGGACAACCCCTTTAACCCTTTTTAAATCTGGCCATTTTTCTCAGTTTTCCATGGATGTTATCTCATCCCTGCACTGCAAGACCTATAACTTTATTTTTGCATTGACAGAGCGGTGTGAGGGACAAGTTGTGTTTTTGTTTTTATTCCCCCCCCCCCCCCCCCACGCAGCTGCTTAGACACTGTGGTCAGCATTGATCGAAGCATCTAAGCAGTTAAACGGCTCTTGCTTACAAATATTAGCAGTGTAAAACATATTTACTCCACAGGCCACTGACATTCATATGCAACATTGGTTATTATTAAAGGGTAAATGAAATAGAGGCAGAAACCATAATATTGTAATTGCTAAATTATTAATGATTTGTCCATGTTCAGTCGTAGCTCACTGTGCAATGTCTGCTACCGAGAGAGAGGATTGTGGATTCCCAAGTATATCAAAGGATCAATGTGAACAGAAAGACTGCTGCTTCGACAACAGCATCCCTGGAACCAAATGGTGTTTCTATCACGGTATGACTTAACATTTAACCTCGTTTGTATCCTTCACACTGTGGAGCAATGTGATATGTTCCTGTTTATCATATAAGAACATTTTATAGTACTTTTATGTAGGACATTCTGTAATTAGGTGTTTGTTAAAAGGCTTTTCTGCTTTAGGAAACCCATTTTTAAGTATCCTATTAGGGAATTCCTAGGTGTCCCCAGTTCCAAATTGATGCTGACTTTATTTGATGAAATCTGACAATCCCGATCTCTACTGTAAATATTTTTGGTATAGTCTTTTAACTTTTTCAAATGAGCTTTATTGGGTAGCAATTCCTTTGGTGATCACTGTAGCGCCCATATCATAAAACCTTTGTGACATCCAGGCAATCTGTGGTCTGAAATGGTTCAAAAACATTTAAAGTAAATATCTGGATTTCCAGATTCATCGCAAATAAAAAAAAGTTTGCATTAATTTGGAAGTGTATGGAGTTTCTCACACTTACTCATTGTCAAAAATAATAATCAAACACCTAGAAGGAGTTGTCGGAATCGAATGAAACTTTCTATGTGTAATTGTAATGTTGATGAAAGTAAGTGGTTACAATATCAGAGCAAAAGGACAGTTTACTTTGGAAAACTGAACCCTTGAAGGGAGGCTTTAGTAAGATGTGATACGGGTGGACATGGATGTATACAGGTTCCGTATGGCATCCTACGGCATATTGGTCTACATTTCTTGTAACTGAGCTTCTAGGTTATGCAAACTTGTAGGCTGTTAAAGCTCAGCTGCCATCCCAGATGGTCCAATACATGTTCTATTGGCGATAAATCTGGCAGGGCATAGACATGGTAGTGTTGTGGATAAATTCCTGTGACACCCTTGTGTGTGTGGCTGAGCATAATCCTGCTGGAAAATGCCTTTTGGAAGCCCTGCCATGAGAGGAATACATGTGGCTGCAGGATATTTTGAACATATTGCTATGCTACCCTTGTCCCTCGTACCACTACTGGGGTGACCGACTGGTCCACAGACCATCACACCAGCAGGGGAACAGTGCTCTGCTCCACAGCAAAGGCAGGATTGAAGCCATGAACACGGCCGTTGTCAGTGCCCAAACTAAGCATGGATGCATCGCTGAAGACAACCCAGTTCCACTCCGTAGCAGTCCATGTTCATCGTTCATGACAACACTGCATATGGGGAAGAAGGTGGAGGGGTGTCAAACACAGTGCATGCAATTGGCACCGTGAGATCAAATGTCCTTCAGCTAAGGGACCTGGAAATGGTTCCGACAGACACAGGTTGTCCTCCACCTGTCTCTGGATGGAGGGCAACAAAGCAGTTGGAGTTGCTCGTGCTTGTCAGACAATCCTCTCTACTGGTGGTCTCTTGAGGGTGTCCTGAGTCCAGTCACCTTATGTGCATGCCCTCAAGCATCCACTGGTCCCAACATCTCCTAACAGTCTGGTCAGAATGACCCAGGTGATGGGCAAATATGACCATCCATCTTCTCACATTCCAGTAATCTGTTCCTTCTCATTCTGTTAACTGGGCGAATACTCTTTGATTGTGTCGTAGAAGCGCCATGTTGTTAACAAGCTCTACACAAGTGGAAAAAGAGGTCCACTACACACAGGTAGCATCTGAGAGACTTTTTATAGGCCAAGGGTGGAACCACTTTTAGGGCCACAAGTGGCAAGACCATTCATCTAATCACACCATAACTCTAATTATTTGCCTATCTGTCTGAGATGTAACTGCATGCAGAGTTTTGCAGCAAAACGACAACTACTTCTAGGTGCTAGATTTTTTTTGACGAGTGTATGTTTATAGGTCAACTTTTATAACACTGTGGGGATAGATGCAGCTGCTCAGCTCTAGTCAAACTACTTATGGCCACTTGTCAGTGAGTATGTGAGTGCTTCTGTTAGTCTAATGTGCTGTGTGTGTAATATGTATAGTCAGCATGGATGTATGTAATGTAGCAGAGCTATGTCTGTGCTGCACATGTCATATAGCAGAGTTGTGTTTGTAACATGTGCATATCATGTAACAGAGCTATGTCTGTGCCACACATGTCATGTAGCAGAGTTGTGTTTGTAGCATGTGCATGTCATGTAGCCGAGCTGTGTCATTGATGCCCATATCATGTAGCAGAGCTGTGTCTGTGCCGCGCATGTCATGTAGCAAAGCTGTGTTTGTAACGTGCATGTCATGTAGCAGAGCTGTGTCTGTGATGCACATGTCATTTAGCAGAGCTAAGTCTCTGACGAGCATGTCATGTAGCAGAGCTGAGTTTGTAACTTGCACATGTACTGTGGCACAGCTGTGTCTGTCACGTGCATATAATGTAGCAAAGATGTGTTTGTACCATACACATGTCATGTCTGTCAGGCAAATGTAATGTGGCAGAGCTGTGTCTGTGATGCGCATGTCATGTAGCAGAGCTGTTTCTGTGCCGTGTATGCCATGTAGTAGAGCTGTGTCTGTCAGGCACATGGCATGTAGCACAGCTGTGTGTTTGTGTCACACGCTCATGTACCACAGCTGTGTGTGTGTGACATGTATGTAGCAGTCAGTGTGGTCAGGATGTGTCTGTAATGTGCTGTGTGTGTAATGTGTATAGTCAGCGTGAATGTATGTAATGTAGCAGAGCTGTGTCTGTGACGTGCATATAATGTAGCAGAGCTATGTTTGTACCATGCACATGTCATGTCTGTCAGGTGCATGTCATGTACCAAAGTTGTCTCTGTCAGGCACATGCCATGTAGTAGAGCTGTGTCCGTAACGCGCATGCCATGTAGCAGAGCTGTGTTTATCAGGCACATGACATGTAGCACAGCTGTGTGTGTAACATGCATGTAGTAGAGCGGTGGGGCGCATTACGCCGCCAGAAACACTGGTACTATAATTTCCCAATATTTACTATTCATTATATATTTCATGCATTGAAAAACCTGTTCCTATCACCTCCTAGTATACCTCTAAATAATACTGTCACCAAATAATGGTCACATACCAGTTTGGAAAACTGATAAGTCATTACAATGAAATTAACTGCAGTCAGAGTAGATAGCACCTGGGATCACTGGACTTGTCAGTTTTGTTTTGCTTTTGTATCCAACCTAGACCACCATGAAGACTTCTTCCAGCCACGACTTGTTTCTGCACACTCTCCCTGCTGCGGACATATTAAGTAATAGTGCCCCGCGCACTCATTCGACCAAATAAACTATTAATTGGGCCCCACTGTTGAACTTCCAGTAACCAGTAGAATATTATGGAACAGAACACTACTGGACTGAAGCTGCATGTTCTATGCATAGCATGAACTGAGTCCTCCCCATCCCTTGGAGATTGGGGAGGAGTCAGGTTATGCTGTACATAGTATGCAACATCCAGCAGCATAGTATTATACTCCACATGGTTTATCGGATGGGATGGAGGGGTGCGGGCTTCATAGCATTTGGTCTGCCTCCATTGGTGGCATGCCACTGGTGAGAACCTGTGCAGGACTCCCCATTCAAATAAAAATGACTAGTTAGATACCAGCTTGTGGAAAAAAAGTCTAGAATATTCCTGAAATATCTAATGAAGTTTTTCTCTGATCTACAAAATTCTTTTTTTCATAGGTTTTAAAAAGACAGAAAACCACTAATCAAGAATCAGTAACTACACATTACACCTGTGGCCTCTACTCTATGGAACAGAACATGACAAATGTATAAAGAGAGGAAGAGAGTCTGGTGATATAAACCATCAAAATGTGTCTTATAAAGAAACACTCAATAAAGTGAATGTGTCCTAACTGAAGTCTTGTCTTATGTCTGACTTTCTGTACTCGGAATAAGAAACAAATATAAATGTTCATTCTACAAAAATCAGTCAAGTATAAACCAAACGCTAGAAGACAGAGGAGGGGGAACTGTAGCGGTATCTCTACTACTGTGTCTGTATAAGACTATGCTGTGAGAATGAAGAAGGGAGATAATAACTGATAGGACAGAACTAGAGATGAGCGAGCACCAAAATTCTCGGGTGCTCGTTGCTCGAGTCGAACTTTCCGCAATGCTCGAGGGTTTGTTTCGAGTAACGAACCCCATTGAAGTCAATGGGCGACTCGAGCATTTTTGTATATCACCCATGCTCCGCTAAGGTTTTCATTGGTGAAAATCTGCAAAACCCATGAAAGTGATGAAAACGACACAAAAACGGATAGGGCAGGCGGGGGGCAACATGCTGGGCTGCATTTCAGGTTCCCAGGTCCCACTATTAAGCCACAATAGCGGCAAGAGTGCCCCCCCCCCCTAACAATTTTTACTTCGGACAAACCCTCATTAGTAAGCCACACCTTAGCAAAGCACCACACTACCTCCAACTAAGCACAAGCCTCTTCTCCTGGGTTACATGCTGCCCAACCGCCCCACACGACCCAGTGTCCACAGTGCACACCAAAGTGTCCCTTCAGCTGCCCTCATGCCACACGCTGGCCTCATAGCCACACCACCCTCATGTCTATTTATAAGTGCGTCTGCCATGAGGAGGAACCGGAGGCACACACTGCAGAGGGTTGGCAGGGCCAGGCAGCGACCCTCTTGAAAAGGGGCGTGGCAATAACTCACAATGCTGTACAGAAGCAATGAGAAATCCAATCCTGTGCCACCTCCGTCAGGAGCTGCAAACGTGGGCATAGCAATGGGGAATCCATGTGCCACACAGTATTCATTCTGTCAAGGTGTCGCATAGCTCAATCGACACTGCAAGGGGAAAGCCATCTGCGCTCTGCCCCCTACCCAAGTCAGTCAGTGTCTTTGTGCCAGACAGGTCAAACACCGCGATGGGAACTAAGTTTGCACCAACAGCATAGGTGGGTCCTAGGAAACCCAAGACGTGAACAAAAAATTGATCTGAGCGGCCAAACATAGCAGACTTGCACCGCGCCCACGACATAGGCCTCGGCCCACAGATTCAGCAATCCTAGGCAGGAAGCGGACTTTCACTGCACCCAGGACATAGGCCTCTGCACAAACCCTCAGCAATCGCGGGCCTACAGCGGACTCAAATGCTAGCGTAGCTGTGCATGTCTCATTAGCGCTGTATTGCTCCTGTAGTTTGTCCCAATGCAGTGCCCCGGATAGGAGAGCTAACGTCAGATTAAATACAGGTGAGCTTCGGCCCACATTGCATGCCCCAGTCTGACCGGGGTTTTTTATAAATAGTCACAGGCAGGTACAACTCCGCAATGGGAATTCCATGTGCACCCACAGCATGAGTGGCTCCCTGGAACCCACCGGCGGTACATAAATATATCCCATTGCAGTGCCCTGGACAGCAGAGCTAACATCAGATTAAATGCATGCAGGTGGGCTTCGGCCCACACTGCATGCCCCAGTCAGACTGGGGTTTTTTATAAGTATACACAGGCAGGTACAACTCCCTAATATGAAGTCCGTGTGGACCGACAGCATGGGTGGGTCCCAGGAAGCCACTGGCAGTACATAAATAAATCCCAATGCATTGCCCAGCACAGCTGAGCTAACGTCAGATTAAATGCAGATGGGCTTCGGCCCACACTGCATGCCCCAGCCTGAGCGGGATTTTTAATACATAGACACAGGCAGATACAAATCCCCTATGTGAAGTCCCTGTGGACCGACAGCATGGGTGGCTCCCTGGAACCCACCAGCGGTACATAAATATATCCCATTGCAGTGCCCTGGACAGCAGAGCTAACGTCAGATTAAATGCAGGTGGGCTTCAGCCCACACTGCATGCCCCAGTCAGACTGGGGTTTTTTATGAGTATACACAGGCAGGTGCATCTCCCTAATGTGAAGTCTGTGTGGACCGACAGCATGGGTGGGTCCCAGGAAGCCACCGGCGGTACATAAATAAATCCCATTGCAGTGCCCTGCACAGCTGAGGTAACGTCAGATAAAATACAGGTGGGCTTTGGCCCACACTGTATGCCCCAGTCAGACCGGGGTTTTTAATACATAGACACAGGCAGGTACTACTCACTAATGTGAAGTCCGTGTGGACCGACAGCATGGGTGGCTCCCTGGAACCCACCGGTGGTACAAAAATATATTCCATTGTAGTGCCCTGGGCAGCAGAGCTAACGTCAGATAAAACGCAGGTGGGCTTCGGCCCACACTGCATGCCCCAGTCAGACTGGGTTTTTTTATAAGTAGACACAGGCAGTTAGAGGAGGAGGACGGCAATGTTTTTGAGGCAGTACGTGTCCTGTCCCCGTGTCCGTGGTTATATGCACCTTCCTAGTGTCGCTGAAAAGTTGTCGCGCCTGGGGACCTAGTAGCGCAGCCTAGCCACCATCATGTCTTTGGGAAACCTCCGTTTCCACAACCCTGTAACATAGCAGTAGCAGCAGTATAGGCAGAGCCGAGAATTAGTAACATTTCAGTAGTAAGAGCATGGACAGACCCCTGTAACATTTCATTGGCAGCAGTGAGGACAGACCCCACTAAAATTTCATTTGCAGCAGTATACACAGACCCCAGTAACATTTCAGTAGTATAAGTATAGACAGACCCCACTAACAGTTCGGTAGTATAAGTCTAGACAGACCCCAGTAACATTTCAGTTCCAGCAGTGTAGACAGACCCCAGTAACATTTCAGTTCGAGCAGTATTGACAAACCCCAGTAACATTTCAGTAGTATCAGTTGCGACATGCCCCAGTCACATTTCAGTTCCAGCAGTGCAGACAGACCCCAGTAACATTAACGTAGAAGCAGTATGGGCAAAGCAGCAGATTCACATTTCCCTTGCAGCAGTGTAGGGAGAGCACAGCATTTGTAACATTTCAGTAGTAGCAGTATAGTCAGACCCCAGTAACAGTTACGTTGAAGCAGTATGGGCAAAGCAGCAGATAAACATTTCCCTGGCAGCAGTGTAGGGAGAGCAAAGTATTTGTAACATTTCAGTAGTAGCAGTATAGTCAGACCCCAGTAACATTTACGTAGAGGCAGTATGGGCAAAGCAGCAGATTTACATTTCCCTTGCAGCAGTGTAGAGAGAGCATAGTATTTGTAACATTTCAGTAGTAGCAGTATAGTCAGACCCCAGTAACATTTACGTAGAAGCAGTATGGGCAAAGCAGCAGATAAACATTCCCTGGCAGCAGTGTAGGGAGAGCATAGTATTGGTAAGATTTCAGTAGTAGCAGTATAGACAGGCCCCAGTAACATTAACGTAGAATTAGTATGGGCAGAGCCCACTATTAGTTACATTTTTGTTATAGCAGTATAGACATGCCCCAGTAACATTTCCATTGAAGCATTATGGGCAGAGCCCAGTATTAGTAAAATTACAGTAGTAACAGTATACACCAACCAAGGTAACATTTCAGGAGCAGAAGTATTGGCAGACCGAAGTAACATTTCTGTTGCTGAAGTATAGTCAGACCCTTGTAGCATTACTGTGGCAGAAGTATAGGTAGGCAGAACAGAGTTACATTTCTGTAGCAAAAGTGTAGGCCAACCCCAGACACAGTGGTGTACCATGAGTGCAGGCGAAGCCCATAAAAATTACTTGGATTACATTGTAGGCGAGGGCCCTAAAAATTGGTGTACCGACAGTACAAATGTACCCCAGAGAAATTGCCCATGCCCAACCCAGAGGGCAGGTGAAACCCAATAATTGCTTAGCGTACTGTGGCTTAATTTTTTAACTAGGCCTGGAGGCAGCCCAGTCTAAAAAACAATTGGTTCAGGTGGAAGTTTCAATGCTTTAATGAGAATTGAAACAGATAAATATTATTTAGAAAAGTTATATGAGTCTTTTGGCCCACAGAAAAATTGCCCATTCGCGGTGATTACGAGAGGTTTCAGGAGGAGGAGCCGGAGGAGGAGGACGAATATCATACACAGATTGACAAAGGTCTTTAGGTAGCACTGCTGTCCGCTGGTGGAGAAGAGAAGTCTGGGGAAATCCAGGCTTTGTTCATCTTTATGAGTGTAAGCCTGTCGGCACTGTCAGTTGACAGGCGGGTACGCTTGTCCGTGATGATTCCCCCAGCTGCACTAAACACCCTCTCTGACAGGACGCTATCCGCAGGGCAAGCCAACACCTCCAGGGCATACAGCGCGAGTTCGGGCCACATGTCCAGCTTTGACACCCAGTAGTTGTACAGAGCAGAAGCGTCACGGAGGACGGTGGTACGATCGGCTGCATACTCCCTCACCATCTTCTTACAGTGCTCCCTCCGACTCAGCCTGGACTGGGGAGGTGTGAGACAGTCTTGCTGGGGAGCCATAAAGCTGGCAAAGACCTTGGAGAGTGTTCCCCTGCCTGCGCTGAACATGCTGCCTGATCTCCGCGCCTCCCCTTCTACTTGGCCCTCGGAACTGCGCCTTCTGCCACTAGTGCTGTCAGATGGGAAGTTTACAATCAGTTTGTCCACCAGGGCCCTGTGGTATTGCATCACTCTCAAACCCCTTTCCTCTTCGGGAATGAGAGTGGAAAGGTTCTCCTTATACCGTGGGTCAAGCAGTGTGTACACCCAGTAATCCGTAGTGGCCAGAATGCGTCTAACACGAGGGTCACGAGAAAGGCATGCTAACATAAAGTCAGCCATGTGTGCCAGGGTACCTGTATGCAACATATGGCTGTCCTCACTAGGAAGATCACTTTGAGGAGCCTCCTCCTCCTCCTCAGGCCATACACGCTGAATGGATGAGAGGCAAGCAGCATGGGTACCCTCTGCAGTGGGCCCAGCTGTCTTTTCCTCCTCAGGCTCCTCCCCCTTCTCCTCCTCCACGTGCTGAGATATAGACATGAGGGTGCTCTGACTATCCAGCGACATACTGTCTTCCCCTGCCTCCGTTTCCGCCCGCAAAGCATCAGTCTTTATGCTTTGCAGGGAACTTCTCAACAGGCATAGCAGGGGAATGGTGACGCTGATGATTGCAGCATTGCCGCTCACCATCAGGGTGGACTCCTCAAAGTTTCCAAGGACCTGGCAGATATCTGCCATCCAGGCCCGCTCCTCTGTAAAGAATTGAGGAGGCTGACTCCCACTTCGCTGCCCATGTTGGAGTTGGTATTCCACTATAGCTCTACGCTGCTCATACAGCCGGGACAACATGTGAAGCGTAGAGTTCCACCGTGTGAGCATGTCGCAAAGCAGTCGATGCACTGGCAGATTAAACCGATGTTGCCGGGTGCGCAGGGTGGCAGCGTCCGTGTTGATCTTGTAGAAATGTGTGCTGACCCGGCGCACCTTGCCGAGGAGGTCTGACAAGTGTGGGTAGCCTTTTAGAAACCGCTGAACCACCAAATTAAAGACGTGGGCCAGGGATGGCAAGTGCGTGAGGCTGCCGAGCTGCAGAGCCGCCACCAGGTTACGGCCGTAGTCACACACGACCATGCCCGGTTGGAGGCTCAGTGGCGAAAGCCAGCCGTCGGTCTGCTCTGTCAGACCGTGCAACAGTTCGTGGGCCGTGTGCCTCTTCTCTCCTAAGCTGAGTAGTTTCAGCACGGCCTGCTGACGCTTGCCCACCGCTGTGCTGCCGCGCGACACCGACTGCTGGCTACGTGCTGCTGCTGACAAGTCTTAATTGCGAGACAGAGGTTGCGTTGGAGGAGGAGGAGGAGGAAGGTTTAGTGGAGGTGGCATACACCGCCGCAGATACCAGCACTGATCCGGGGCCTGCAATTCTGGGGGTGGGTAGTACATCAGCGGTCCAAGGCTCTGACTCGGTTCCAGCCTCCACTAAATTCACCCAATGTGCTGTCAGGGAGATATAGTGGCCCTGCCTGCCTGTGCTTGTCCACGTGTCCGTTGTTAAGTTGACCTTGCCAGTAACCGAGTTGGTGAGGGTGCGTACAATGTTGCGTGAGACGTGGTCGTGCAGGGCTGGGACGGCACACCGTGAAAAATAGTGGCGACTGGGGACAGAGTAGCGCGGGGCTGCCGCCACCATCATGTTTTTGAACACCTCAGTTTCCACCAGCCTGTAGGGGAGCATCTCCAGGCTGATCAATTTGGCTATGTGGACATTTAAAGCTTAAGCATGCGGGTGCGTGGCGGCGTATTTGCGCTTTCGCTCCAACGATTCTCTAAGCGACAGCTGGACGCTGCGCTGAGAGACATTGCTGGATGGGGCCGAGGACAGCCATCATATGTCTGCGCATGCTGGTGGTGGTGAGGCTGGTGGTGGGGGCTCCCCGGCTGATTTTGGCGCGACAAAGGTTGCACACCACTGTTCGTCGGTCGTCCGCCGTCTCAGTGAAAAACTGCCACAGCTTAGAACACCTTGGCCTCTGCACGGTGGCTTGGCGCGAGGGGGTGCTTTGGGAAACAGCTGGTGGATTATTTGCTCTTGCCCTGCCTCTACCCTTGGCCACCCCACTGCCTCTTCCAACCTGTCCTGCGGCTGCAATTGCCTCCCCCTCTGAAGACCTGTCCTCAGTTGGCTTATCACACCAGGTGGGGTCAGTCACCTCATCGTCCAGCGGCTCTTCCTCCGAATCCTCTGTGCGCTCCTCCCTCGGACTTACTGCCTTTACTACTACCTCACTGATAGACAACTGTGTCTCATCGTCATCGTCCTCCTCACCCACTGAAAGCTCTTGAGACAGTTGCCGGAAGTCCCCAGCCTCATCCCCCGAACCCCAGGAGCTTTCCAAAGGTTGGGCATCGGTCACGACAAACTCCTCCGGTGGGAGAGGAACCATTGCTGCCCAATCTGGGCAGGGGCCCGAGAACAGTTCCTGGGAGTCTGCCTTCTCTTTAGAATCTGTTATTTTCATGGAGTGAGGAGGCTGGGAGGAAGGAGGAGCAGCAGCCAGAGGATTCAGAGTTGCAGCAGTGGACGGCGTAGAAGACTGGGTGGTCGATAGATTGCTTGATGCACTTTCTGCCATCCACGACAATAGGAGAAATGATAAGAGCCAAACGATCCTGCTCCTTAGATGAGGATTACAAAAGAACCGAAGTAGAAATAACTAACAGGTTAAAAGAAAGAGGATACAAAAAAAGTCTCCTTGAAAAAACATCACGAAAAATGAAAAATAAACATAGAAATCAATTGTTAGAAGATTCACACAGTAAAAAGAAAAGTGAAGACAATCCATTAGTGTTTTCCACAAGGTTCAGCGAACAATTCTATAGCATCAAAAACATATTTGTAAAGTATTTGCCTGTACTAAACCAATACAAAATAACTAGAGATATTTTAGACAGAGGGGTAAGAGTAGTAGCTAAAAAAAGCAGAAATTTATACGATACTTTATCTCCCAGCTCTTTTTCCTCTAGTAAAATTAATACCAATAAAAACTGGTTAACACACAATGGATTTGTAAAATGTGGCAGTGCTAAATGCAGCACATGCAGATACGCACATAAATGCAATAGTTTCAGTGATAGCTCTGGTGACAAACATTTCCAGATAAAAGAATACATAAATTGTAATTCTTTCAACATAATCTACATAATAATATGTACAGAATGTAAACTCATGTACGTAGGCTGCACCATACGTAAGCTACGAACACGCATGACAGAACATATTAGAAATGTAGAAAAAGGTAACAAACAGCACTCAGGAGTAGCAAAACATTTCATAGAAGTTCATGGGGGAAGTATAAAAAATCTGATATATTTTGGAATAGAGAAAATTGACTAAACAAAGAAAACCAAAAGTAGATCGTTTGGCAGTACTCAAACGAGAAGGTTTCTGGATACTTACCTTGAATACTAGACAACCAGAGGGGTTGAATATCAAAACAGATTTATTATATTTGTATTGAAGCGAAGTTCTGATTGTAACAATCAATAGTACGATATATGTTGTAAGGTTAACAATATGTCAAAGATCAAATGGGTCCCATCATATGCAGTCCACATGTATTTTGAAACATTGTAAAAAATAAGGTTATACGGGGTTAATACCTAGCCAATAAATATTCCAGAACAAACATGCCAAGGATTCAGTTGAAAGAGATTTTTGAGAATTTTCCCTATAAATAACAGATTCTTATGCAACTATAGTACCATAACATCTTAATTATCATATGATAAACTGAAAGAAGGGAAAGGGGAAAAAGGGGAAAAAAGGGAAAAGGAAAGGAGAGAGAGGAAAAAGGGAAAAAAAAAAATAAAAAATTTTTTTGACGCGTTTTTTATGCGTTTTTCATGCGTTTTTACTGCGGTTGTTGTTCTATACACATAAAACTCACCGTAATGGAGTGTCCTGCCTATGATACAGAATATCATGACAGTTTAAGCAAGTATAAGAAAAATATTCTGTTTTTCATGGATTTTTGATGTAGTTCTAATGCGATTATGTTATGACTACATGTCATCTAAGATTCTCATCCATGTGTCAGATATTTTTTCAATGCAACAGTGCACATTATAAGTGTGTCAATCTTGCTCCAACTGATTTCCTTAGACAATATAAATTCCTTAACGTGTTTAAGGTTATAAAGATATATATTATGGTATGTTCTGTAAAGGATTTGTTTAAGTGCATGACATGATCGCATTAATGTTTATTTTGTACTATAAGGGTTGAAAAATGAGTATATAACATACAATGATCTGCAAGGGTTAATTATTCAGCAAGATTCAAGCAGCAGGCTCTGTGGGAAGAGAACCAGCAGCGAATCAAATTCAATGAAGGAGGTAACACATCAGGTATTTGGAATCAGTAGTAATTGTTTTTAACTAGAGATGAGCGAGCACCAAAATGCTCGGGTGCTTGTTACTCGGGACGAACTTTTCGCGGTGCTCAAGGGTTCGTTTCGAGTAACGAACCCCATTGAAGTCAATGGGCGACCCGAGCATTTTTGTATTTCGCCGATGCTCGCTAAGGTTTCCTTGTGTGAAAATCTGGGCAATTCAAGAAAGTGATGGAAACGACACAGCAACGGATAGGGTAGGCGAGGGGCTACATGTTGGGCTGCATCTCAAGTTCACAGGTCCCACTATTAAGCCACAATAGCGGCAAGAGTGGGCCCCCCCCCCTCCCAAAAACTTTTACTTCTGAAAAGGCCTCATTAGCATGGCATACCTTTGCTAAGCACCACACTACCTCCAACAAAGCACAATCACTGCCTGCATGACACTCCACTGCCACTTCTCCTGGGTTACATGCTGCCCAACCGCCCCCCCTCCCACCCACAGCGCACAACAAAGTGTCCCTGCGCAGCCTTCAGCTGCCCTCATGCCACACCACCCTCATGTCTATTTATAAGTGCGTCTGCCATGACGAGGAACCGCAGGAACACACTGCAGAGGGTTTGCACGGCTGGGCAGCGACCCTCTTTAAAAGGGGCGGGGCGATAGCCCACAATACTGTACAGAAGCAATGAGAAATATAATCCTGTGCCACCGCCATCAGGAGCTGCACACGTGGGCATAGCAATGGGGAACCTATGTGCCACACACTATTCATTCTGTCAAGGTGTCTGCATGCCCCAGTCAGACCGCGGTTTTTAATTCATAGACACAGGCAGGTACAACTCCCTATTGTGAAGTCCCTGTGGACCCACAGCATGGGTGGGTGCCAGGAAGCCACCAGCGGTACATAAAAATATCCCATTGCATTGCCCAACACAGCTGAGGTAGTAATGTTGTGCTTAATGCAGGTGGGCTTCGGCCCACACTGCATGCCTCAGTCTGACTGGGGTTCTTTAGAAGTGGAAACAGATGCATTTACAAGTCCCTGTGGACCGACAGCATGGGTGGCTCCCTGGAACCCACCGGCGGTACATAAAAATATCCCATTGCATTGCCCAACACAGCTGAGGTAGTAATGTCGTGCTTAATGCAGGTGGGCTTCGGCCCACACTGCATGCCCCAGTCTGACTGGGGTTCTTTACAAGTGGAAACAGATGCATTTATAATTCCCTGTAGAACCACAGCATGGGTGGGTGCCAGGAAGCCACCGGCGGTACATAGAAATATCCCATTGCATTGCCCAACACAGCTGAGGTAGTAATGTTGTGCTTAATGCAGGTGGGCTTCGGCCCACACTGCATGCCCCAGTCTGACTGGGGTTCTTTAGATGTGGTTTCAGATGCATTTATAATTCTCTGTGGACCCACAGCATGGGTGGGTGCCAGGAAGCCACCGGCAGTACATAAATATATCCCATTGCATTGCCCAACACAGCGGATGTAACGTCAGCTTTAATGCAGGTGGGCTAAAAATTCATTTGATTACACTGTAGGCGAGGGCCCACAAAAATTGCTGTATCAACAGTACTAATGTACATCAGAAAAATTGGCCATTGCCAACCAAGAGGGCAGGTGAAACCCATTAATCGCTTTGGTTAATGTGCCTTAAGTGGTAACTAGGCCTGGAGGCAGCCCAGTTTAACGAAAAATTGGTTCAAGTTAAAGTTTCAACGCTTTTAAGAGTATTGAAACGTATAAAAATTGTTTAGAAAAATTATATGAGTGAGCCTTGTGGCCGTAAGAAAAATTGCCCGTTCGGCGTGATTACGTGAGGTTTCAGGAGGAGGAGGAGGAGGAGGAGGAGGAATATTATATACAGATTGATGAAGCAGAAATGTCCCCGTTTTGGATGGTGAGAGAGAACGATGCTTCCATCCGCGGGTGCAGCCTACGTATTGCTTAGGTATTGCTGCTGTCCGCTGGTGGAGAAGAGAAGTCTGGGGAAATCCAGGCTTTGTTCATCTTGATGAGTGTAAGCCTGTCGGCACTGTCGGTTGACAGGTGGGTACGCTTATCCGTGATGATTCCCCCAGCCACACTAAACACACTCTCTGACAAGACGCTAGCCGCAGGACAAGCAGCACCTCCAGGGCATACAGCGCGAGTTCAGGCCACGTGTCCAGCTTCGACACCCAGTAGTTGTAGGGGGCAGAGGCGTCACGGAGGACGGTCGTGCGATCGGCTACATACTCGCTCACCATCCTTTTACAGTGCTCCCGCCGACTCAGCCTTGACTGGGGAGCGGTGACACAGTCTTGCTGGGGAGCCATAAAGCTGGCAAAGGCCTTGGAGAATGTTCCCCTGTCTGCGCTGTACATGCTGCCTGATCTCTGCGCCTCCCCTGCTACCTGGCCCTCGGAACTGCGCCTTCTGCCACTAGCACTGTCGGATGGGAAGTTTACCATCAGTTTGTCCATCAGCGCCCTGTGGTATAGCATCATTCTCGAACCCCTTTCCTCTTCGGGAATGAGAGTGCAAAGGCTCTCCTTATACCGTGGGTCGAGCAGTGTGTACACCCAGTAATCCGTAGTGGCCAGAATGCGTGCAACGCGAGGGTCACGAGAAAGGCATCCTAACATGAAGTCAGCCATGTGTGCCAGGGTACCTGTACGCAACACATGGCTGTCTTCACTAGGAAGATCACTTTCAGGATCCTCCTCCTCCTCCTCCTCCTCAGGCCATACACACTGAAAGGATGACAGGCAAGCAGCATGGGTACCGTCAGCAGTGGGCCAAGATGTCTCTTCCCCCTCCTCCTCATCTTCTTCCTCCTCCTCCTCCTCCTCACCGCGCTGAGATATAGACAGGAGGGTGCTCTGACTATCCAGCGACATACTGTCTTCCCCCGGCTCTGTTTCCGAGCGCAAAGCGTCTGCCTTTATGCTTTGCAGGGAACTTCTCAAGAGGCATAGCAGAGGAATGGTGACGCTAATGATTGCAGCATCGCCGCTCACTATCTGGGTAGACTCCTCAAATTTTCCAAGGACCTGGCAGATGGCTGCCAACCAGGGCCACTCTTCTGTAAATAATTGAGGAGGCTGACTCCCAGTGCGCCGCGCAAGTTGGAGTTGGTATTCCACTATAGCTCTACGTCTGGCCAACATGTGGAGCGTAGAGTTCCACTGTGTGGGCACGTCGCACAGCAGTCGGTGCACTGGCAGATTAAACCTATGTTGCAGGGTCCGCAGGGTGGCAGCGTGCATGTGGGATTTGCGGAAATGTGCGCAGAGCTGGCGCACCTTTCCGAGCAGGTATGACAAGTGGGGGTAGCTTTTCAGAAAGCACTGAACCACCAAATTAAAGACATAGGCCAGGCATGGCACGTGCGTGAGGCTGCCGAGCTGCAGAGCCGCCACCAGCTTACGGCCGTTGTCACACACGACCATGCCCGGTTGGAGGCTCAGCGGCGCAAGCCAGCGGTCGGTCTGCTCTGTCAGACCCTGCAGCAGTTCGTGGGCCGTGTGCCTCTTCTCTCCTAAGCTGAGTAGTTTCAGCACGGCCTGCTGACGCTTGCCCACCGCTGTGCTGCCACGCCGCGTGACACCGACTGCTGGCGACGTGCTGCTGACACATCTTGATTGCGAGACAGAGGTTGCGTTGGAGGAGGAGGAGGAGGAAGGTGCTTTAGTGGAGGAAGCATACACCGCCGCAGATACCACCACCGAGCTGTGGCCCGCAATTCTGGGGGTGGGTAGGACGTGAGCGATCCCAGGCTCTGACTCTGTCCCAGCCTCCACTAAATTCACCCAATGTGCCGTCAGGGAGATATAGTGGCCCTGCCCGCCTGTGCTTGTCCACGTGTCTGTTGTTAAGTGGACCTTGGCAGTAACCGCGTTGGTGAGGGCGCGTACAATGTTGCGGGAGACGTGGTCGTGCAGGCCTGGGACGGCACATCGGGAAAAGTAGTGGCGACTGGGAACCGAGTAGCGCGGGGCAGCCGCCGCCATCATGCTTTTCAAAGCCTCCGTTTCCACAAGCCTATACGGCAGCATCTCTAGGCTGATCAATTTTGCAATGTGCACGTTTAACGCTTGAGCGTGCGGGTGCGTGGCGTCGTACTTGCGCTTGCGCTCAAACTGTGGCGCTAGCGACGTCTGGACGCTACGCTGAGAGACATTGCTGGATGGGGCCGAGGACAGCGGAGGTGAGGGTGTGGGTGCAGGCCAGGAGACGGTAGTGCCTGTGTCCTCAGAGGGGGGTTGGATCTCAGTGGCAGGTTGGGGCACAGGGGGAGAGGCAGTGGTGCAAACCGGAGGCGGTGAACGGGCATCGTCCCACCTTGTGGGGTGCTTGGCCATCATATGCCTGCGCATGCTGTTGGTGGTGCCTCCCCAGCTGATCTTGGCGCGACAAAGGTTGCACACCACTGTTCGTCGGTCGTCAGGCGTCTCTGTGAAAAACTGCCACACCGTAGAGCACCTTGACCTGTGCAGGGTGGCATGGCGCGAGGGGGCGCTTTGGGAAACAGTTGGTGGATTATTCGGTCTGGCCCTGCCTCTACCCCTGGACACCGCACTGGCTCGGCCTGTGCCCACAGCCTGACTTGGGCCTCCGCGTCCTCACCCGCGTCCACGTCCTATAGGCCTACCCCTACCCCTCAGCATGGTGTATTACCAGTGATTTGATTTCCCAGGCAGGAAAGAAAGTGGCGCAAGCCTGCAGTAAAACGTAGCTGGCTGCGTCTGATTTTTTTTAACGTTCTGCACACAGCACACACGTACCCAGAGCCCTGAGGACTGTAAGCCTGCAGCCAAAATAGAATTTTTTCCCTTGTTTTTCAAAAGGACAAGCCACACTGCGTGTATTCAATGAATACTACTAAGTTTAATAACTGTGTTGTGGCCCTGCAAATGTGTCAGAGAACTGCAGTGATGCAAAGTTATTCGCTACAGTAGATCAGGGATTTCCCATGCTGGAAAAAAATTGGCGCAAGCCTGCAGCCAAAATAGAATTTTTTCCCTTGTTTTTCAAAAGGACAAGCCACACTGCGTGTATTCAATGAATACTACTAAGTTTAATAACTGTGTTGTGGCCCTGCAAATGTGTCAGAGAACTGCAGTGATGCAAAGTTATTCGCTACAGTAGATCAGGGATTTCCCATGCAGGAAAAAAATTGGCGCAAGCCTGCAGCCAAAATAGAATTTTTTCCCTTGTTTTCCAAAAGGACAAGCCACACTGCGTCTATTCAATGAATACTACTACGTTTAATAACTGTGTTGTGGCCCTGCAAATGTGTCAGAGAACTGCAGTGATGCAAAGTTTTCGCTACAGTAGATCAGGGATTTCCCATGCAGGAAAAAAATTGGCGCAAGCCTGCAGCCAAAATAGAATTTTTTCCCTTGTTTTTCAAAAGGACAAGCCACACTGCGTGTATTCAATGAATACTACTAAGTTTAATAACTGTGTTGTGGCCCTGCAAATGTGTCAGAGAACTGCAGTGATGCAAAGTTATTCGCTACAGTAGATCAGGGATTTCCCATGCAGGAAAAAAATTGGCGCAAGCCTGCAGCCAAAATAGAATTTTTTCCCTTGTTTTTCAAAAGGACAAGCCACACTGCGTGTATTCAATGAATACTACTAAGTTTAATAACTGTGTTGTGGCCCTGCAAATGTGTCAGAGAACTGCAGTGATGCAAAGTTATTCGCTACAGTAGATCAGGGATTTCCCATGCAGGAAAAAAATTGGCGCAAGCCTGCAGCCAAAATAGAATTTTTTCCCTTGTTTTCCAAAAGGACAAGCCACACTGCGTGTATTCAATGAATACTACTACGTTTAATAACTGTGTTGTGGCCCTGCAAATGTGTCAGAGAACTGCAGTGATGCAAAGTTTTCGCTACAGTAGATCAGGGATTTCCCATGCAGGAAAAAAATTGGCGCAAGCCTGCAGCCAAAATAGAATTTTTTCCCTTGTTTTTCAAAAGGACAAGCCACACTGCGTGTATTCAATGAATACTACTAAGTTTAATAACTGTTGTGGCCCTGCAAATGTGTCAGAGAACTGCAGTGATGCAAAGTTATTCGTTACAGTAGATCAGGGATTTCCCATGCAGGAAGAAAATTGGCGCAAGCCTGCAGCCAAAATAGAATTTTTTCCCTTGTTTTTCAAAAGGACAAGCCACACTGCGTGTATTCAATGAATACTACTAAGTTTAATAACTGTGTTGTGGCCCTGCAAATGTGTCAGAGAACTGCAGTGATGCAAAGTTATTCGTTACAGTAGATCAGGGATTTCCCATGCAGGAAAAAAATTGGCGCAAGCCTGCAGCCAAAATAGAATTTTTTCCCTTGTTTTTCAAAAGGACAAGCCACACTGCGTGTATTCAATGAATACTACTAAGTTTAATAACTGTGTTGTGGCCCTGAAAATGTGTCAGAGAACTGCAGTGATGCAAAGTTATTCGCTACAGTAGATCAGGGATTTCCCATGCAGGAAAAAAATTGGCGCAAGCCTGCAGCCAAAATAGAATTTTTTCCCTTGTTTTTCAAAAGGACAAGCCACACTGCATGTATTCAATGAATACTACTAAGTTTAATAACTGTGTTGTGGCCCTGCAAATGTGTCAGAGAACTGCAGTGATGCAAAGTTATTCGCTACAGTAGATCAGGGATTTCCCATGCAGGAAAAAAATTGGCGCAAGCCTGCAGCCAAAATAGAATTTTTTCCCTTGTTTTTCAAAAGGACAAGCCACACTGCGTGTATTCAATGAATACTACTAAGTTTAATAACTGTGTTGTGGCCCTGCAAATGTGTCAGAGAACTGCAGTGATGCAAAGTTATTCGCTACAGTAGATCAGGGATTTCCCATGCAGGAAAAAAATTGGCGCAAGCCTGCAGCCAAAATAGAATTTTTTCCCTTGTTTTTCAAAAGGACAAGCCACACTGCGTGTATTCAATGAATACTACTAAGTTTAATAACTGTGTTGTGGCCCTGCAAATGTGTCAGAGAACTGCAGTGATGCAAAGTTATTCGCTACAGTAGATCTGGGATTTCCCATGCAGGAAAAAAATTGGCGCAAGCCTGCAGCCAAAATAGAATTTTTTCCCTTGTTTTTCAAAAGGACAAGCCACACTGCGTGTATTCAATGAATACTACTAAGTTTAATAACTGTGTTGTGGCCCTGCAAATGTGTCAGAGAACTGCAGTGATGCAAAGTTATTCGCTACAGTAGATCAGGGATTTCCCATGCAGGAAAAAAATTGGCGCAAGCCTGCAGTAAAACGTAGCTGGCTGCGTCTGATTTTTTTTAACGTTCTGCACGCAGCACACACGTACCCAGAGCCCTGAGGACTGTAAGCCTGCAGCCAAAATAGAATTTTTTCCCTTGTTTTTCAAAAGGACAAGCCACACTGCGTGTATTCAATGAATACTACTAAGTTTAATAACTGTGTTGTGGCCCTGCAAATGTGTCAGAGAACTGCAGTGATGCAAAGTTATTCGCTACAGTAGATCAGGGATTTCCCATGCAGGAAAAAAATTGGCGCAAGCCTGCAGCCAAAATAGAATTTTTTCCCTTGTTTTTCAAAAGGACAAGCCACACTGCGTGTATTCAATGAATACTACTAAGTTTAATAACTGTGTTGTGGCCCTGCAAATGTGTCAGAGAACTGCAGTGATGCAAAGTTATTCGCTACAGTAGATCAGGGATTTCCCATGCAGGAAAAAAATTGGCGCAAGCCTGCAGCCAAAATAGAATTTTTTCCCTTGTTTTCCAAAAGGACAAGCCACACTGCGTGTATTCAATGAATACTACTACGTTTAATAACTGTGTTGTGGCCCTGCAAATGTGTCAGAGAACTGCAGTGATGCAAAGTTTTCGCTACAGTAGATCAGGGATTTCCCATGCAGGAAAAAAATTGGCGCAAGCCTGCAGCCAAAATAGAATTTTTTCCCTTGTTTTTCAAAAGGACAAGCCACACTGCGTGTATTCAATGAATACTACTAAGTTTAATAATTGTTGTGGCCCTGCAAATGTGTCAGAGAACTGCAGTGATGCAAAGTTATTCGTTACAGTAGATCAGGGATTTCCCATGCAGGAAAAAAATTGGCGCAAGCCTGCAGCCAAAATAGAATTTTTTCCCTTGTTTTTCAAAAGGACAAGCCACACTGCGTGTATTCAATGAATACTACTAAGTTTAATAACTGTGTTGTGGCCCTGCAAATGTGTCAGAGAACTGCAGTGATGCAAAGTTATTCGCTACAGTAGATCAGGGATTTCCCATGCAGGAAAAAAATTGGCGCAAGCCTGCAGCCAAAATAGAATTTTTTCCCTTGTTTTTCAAAAGGACAAGCCACACTGCATGTATTCAATGAATACTACTAAGTTTAATAACTGTGTTGTGGCCCTGCAAATGTGTCAGAGAACTGCAGTGATGCAAAGTTATTCGCTACAGTAGATCAGGGATTTCCCATGCAGGAAAAAAATTGGCGCAAGCCTGCAGCCAAAATAGAATTTTTTCCCTTGTTTTTCAAAAGGACAAGCCACACTGCGTGTATTCAATGAATACTACTAAGTTTAATAACTGTGTTGTGGCCCTGCAAATGTGTCAGAGAACTGCAGTGATGCAAAGTTATTCGCTACAGTAGATCAGGGATTTCCCATGCAGGAAAAAAATTGGCGCAAGCCTGCAGCCAAAATAGAATTTTTTCCCTTGTTTTTCAAAAGGACAAGCCACACTGCGTGTATTCAATGAATACTACTAAGTTTAATAACTGTGTTGTGGCCCTGCAAATGTGTCAGAGAACTGCAGTGATGCAAAGTTATTCGCTACAGTAGATCAGGGATTTCCCATGCAGGAAAAAAATTGGCGCAAGCCTGCAGCCAAAATAGAATTTTTTCCCTTGTTTTCCAAAAGGACAAGCCACACTGCGTGTATTCAATGAATACTACTACGTTTAATAACTGTGTTGTGGCCCTGCAAATGTGTCAGAGAACTGCAGTGATGCAAAGTTTTCGCTACAGTAGATCAGGGATTTCCCATGCAGGAAAAAAATTGGCGCAAGCCTGCAGCCAAAATAGAATTTTTTCCCTTGTTTTTCAAAAGGACAAGCCACACTGCGTGTATTCAATGAATACTACTAAGTTTAATAATTGTTGTGGCCCTGCAAATGTGTCAGAGAACTGCAGTGATGCAAAGTTATTCGTTACAGTAGATCAGGGATTTCCCATGCAGGAAAAAAATTGGCGCAAGCCTGCAGCCAAAATAGAATTTTTTCCCTTGTTTTTCAAAAGGACAAGCCACACTGCGTGTATTCAATGAATACTACTACGTTTAATAACTGTGTTGTGGCCCTGCAAATGTGTCAGAGAACTGCAGTGATGCAAAGTTTTCGCTACAGTAGATCAGGGATTTCCCATGCAGGAAAAAAATTGGCGCAAGCCTGCAGCCAAAATAGAATTTTTTCCCTTGTTTTTCAAAAGGACAAGCCACACTGCGTGTATTCAATGAATACTACTAAGTTTAATAATTGTTGTGGCCCTGCAAATGTGTCAGAGAACTGCAGTGATGCAAAGTTATTCGTTACAGTAGATCAGGGATTTCCCATGCAGGAAAAAAATTGGCGCAAGCCTGCAGCCAAAATAGAATTTTTTCCCTTGTTTTTCAAAAGGACAAGCCACACTGCGTGTATTCAATGAATACTACTAAGTTTAATAACTGTGTTGTGGCCCTGCAAATGTGTCAGAGAACTGCAGTGATGCAAAGTTATTCGCTACAGTAGATCAGGGATTTCCCATGCAGGAAAAAAATTGGCGCAAGCCTGCAGCCAAAATAGAATTTTTTCCCTTGTTTTTCAAAAGGACAAGCCACACTGCATGTATTCAATGAATACTACTAAGTTTAATAACTGTGTTGTGGCCCTGCAAATGTGTCAGAGAACTGCAGTGATGCAAAGTTATTCGCTACAGTAGATCAGGGATTTCCCATGCAGGAAAAAAATTGGCGCAAGCCTGCAGCCAAAATAGAATTTTTTCCCTTGTTTTTCAAAAGGACAAGCCACACTGCGTGTATTCAATGAATACTACTAAGTTTAATAACTGTGTTGTGGCCCTGCAAATGTGTCAGAGAACTGCAGTGATGCAAAGTTATTCGCTACAGTAGATCAGGGATTTCCCATGCAGGAAAAAAATTGGCGCAAGCCTGCAGTAAAACGTGGCTGGCTGCGTCTGATTTTTTTTAACGTTCTGCACGCAGCACACACGTACCCAGAGCCCTGAGGACTGTCAGAGGCAGGCGAAATAGAATTTTTTCCCTTGTTTTTCAAAGGACAAGCCACACTGCGTCTATTCAATGAATAATGTATGTATTCTGGCCGTGCCTACACAATTCTATCCCTGTAGTATTAATGCCGGGTGCAATGGTCTGCACAGCCGGTTTTGAGAAAAAAAAAAATGCAACACTGCTAACAGCAGCCTGGACAGTACTGCACACGGATAGATGTGGCGCTAGAAAGGACCATTGGGGTTCTTGAAGCCTACACTCACTGCTAACACTCTCCCTGCCTAACCACCACTTCTGTCCCTATTGCAGGGTGCAATGCTCTGCAGATCCAATTTTGAAAAAAAAAAAAAAATTACAGTGCTAACACAGTACTGCACACTATTAGATGTGGCCCTGAGAAGGACCGTTGGGGTTCTTGAAGCCTACACTAAGGGCGCCCACCCACTGGCGTTTCTTTTCACTGCGAAATTCGCAGGTTTTTTTTTCTGCAGGGGGTCTATGGGACTTGTAATGTAAAAATCGCGATCGCGCAAAATCGCGATTTACCGCGATATCGCGATTTTGTGCGATCGCGATTTTAGCTTTGCATGTCCCATAGCCCAAAGACCCCTGCAGAAAAAAAAAAACGCTGCGAATTTCGCAGTAAAAAAACGCTAGTGGGTGGGCACCCTAACTCCTAACGCTCTCCCTACAGCAGCTCCAGCACGATACCACTGTCCTTCAGCTAACTCACAAGGCATCTGAGCCGAGCCGCGGGAGGGGCCGATTTTTATACTCGGGTGACATCTGATCGCCCCAGCCACTCACAGCAGGGGGGTGGTATAGGGCTTGAACGTCACAGGGGGAAGTTGTAATGCCTTCCCTGTCTTTCAATTGGCCAGAAAAGCGCGCTAACGTCTCAGAGAGGAAACTGAAAGTAACCGGAACACCGCGTGGTACTCGTTACGAGTAACGAGCATCCCGAACACCCTGATATTCGCACGAATATCAAGCTCGGATGAGTACGTTCGCTCATCTCTAATATCTACCTCTCTCATTTCTATCTATCTATTTCATATCTCTATATTTATTTTCATATCTATCATCTCTATTTGTCTATCATCTCTCTCATATCCATCTATCAATCAATTTCATCTATATATATATAAAGACGAAAGCCTTCACTGACTCACTCACTGACTGACTTACTGACTCGCCAAATATTCTCTCACTTCCTGATGTCGTAGAAACATGAAATTTGGAGCAAGCATAGATTATGTCCAAAATAGGAAAAGTAAATGGGTCCCAACTTGATTATTCAATTCTAGCGCAAAAGAACTAGCATCCAAATTTTATGTACGGGATCTAATTCTCTCACTTCCCGATGTCGTAGAAACATGAAATTTGGCATGAGCATTGATTATGTCATAAATAGAAAAAGTTAATGGGTCCCAACTCGATTATTTAATTCTAGTGCAAAATCATTAGCATCAAAATTTTACGTACATAATCTAAATCTCACTTCCCAATGTCATAGAAACGTAAAATTTGGCACGAGCATTGAATATGTCATAAATAGGAAAAGCTAATGGGTCCCAACTAGAGATGAGTGAACGTACTCAGCCACGCCCCTTTTTCGCCCGAGTACCGCGATTTTCGAGTACTTCCATACTCGGGCGAAAAGATTCGGGGGGTGCCGTGGGTGAGTGGGGGGTTGCAGCAGGGAGTGGGGGGGGGGGGGGAGAGGGAGAGAGCCAGGGCTCCCCCCTGTTCCCCGCTGCTACCCCCCGCTCCGCCATGCCTCCCTCCGGCCCCCGTCGCCCCCAGAATCTTTTCACCCGAGTACTGAAGTACTCGAAAATTACTCTAGACGAGTACGTTCGCTCATCTCCAGTCCCAACTCAATTATTTAATTCTAAGCACAAAAGAATTAGCGTCCAAATTTTACGTACGGAATCTAATTCTCTCACTTCTTGGTGTAATAGAAACTTGAAATTTGGCATGAGCATTGATTATGTCATAAATAGGAAAAGTTAATGGGTCCCAACTCAATTATTCAATTCTAAGCGCAAAAGAATTAGCGTCCAAATTTTACGCACAAAATGTAATTCTCTCACTTTCCGGTGTCATAGAAACGTGAAATTTGGAACAGGTATTGATTATGTCATAAATAGGAAAAGCTAATGGGTCCCAACTCGATTGTTCAATTCTAAGCGCAAAAGAATAAGCGTCCACATTTTACGTACAAAATGTAATTCTCTCACTTCTTGGTGTAATAGAAACTTGAAATTTTGCACGGGCATTGATTGTGTCATAAATATAAAAAAGTTAATGGGTCCCAACTCGATTATTCAATTCTAGCGCAAAAGAACTAGCATCCAAATTTTACGTACAGAATCTAATTCTCTCACTTCCCGATGTCATAGAAACGTGAAATTTGGCACGAGCATTGATTGTGTCATAAATAGGAAAAGTTAATGGGTCCCAACTCGACTGTTCAATTCTAAGCGCAAAACATTTAGCGTCCACATTTTACGTGCGAAATGTAATTCTCTCACTTCTTGATGTAATAGAAACTTGAAATTTGGCACGGGCATTGATTGTGTCATAAATAGGAAAAGTTAATGGGTCCCAACTCGATTATTTAATTCTAGCGCAAAAGAATTAGCGTCCAAATTTTATGTACGGAATCTAATTTTCTCACTTCCCAGTGTCATATAAACATGAAATTTGGCATGAGCATTGAATATGTCATAAATAGGAAAAGTTTATGGGTCCCAATTCGATTATTCAATTCTAAGCGCAAAAGAATTAGCGTCCAAATGTTATGTACGGAATCTAATTTTCTCACTTCCGGTATCATAGAAACTTGAAATTTGGCACGGGCATTGATCATGTCATAAATAGGGAAAGTTGATGGGTCCCAACTCAATTATTCAATTTAAGCACAAAAGAACTAGCATCCAAATTTTACGTACGGAATCTAATTTTCTCACTTCCCGGTGTCATAAAAACTTGAAATTTGGCACGGGCATTGATCATGTCATAAATAGGGAAAGTTGATGGGTCCCAACTCAATTATTCAATTTAAGCACAAAAGAACTAGCATCCAAATTTTACGTACGGAATCTAATTTTCTCACTTCCCGGTGTCATAGAAACTTGAAATTTGGCACGGGCATTGATTATGTCATAAATAGGAAAAACTAATAGGTCCCAACTCGATTATTCAATTCTAAGTGCAAAAGAATTAGCATCCACATTTTATGTACGAAATCTAATTCTCTCACTTCCCGATGTCATAGAAACTTGAAATTTGGCACGGCCATTGATTGTGTCATAAATAGGAAAAGCTAATGGGTTCCTACTCGATTATTCAATTCTAAGCGCAAAAGAATTAGCGTCCAAATTTTACGTACGGAATCTAATTCTCTCACTTCCCAATGTCATTTTATATAAAAGAAATGTTGCATGGCTACCTCCACATGGTGTTTCCTGGGTAACGCACAGAACTATGCAAAATGGTGAACATATTTTTTTTCCGGTATCTCTAAAGTAACCACGACTTCATAAGATTACCGTGTGAACACCAGATAAACACCAGTACCAAATTAACTCGGGCGAAGCCGGGTATATCAGCTAGTATCTATATATTTATTTTCATATCTATCTATCTCATGTATCTATCTAATATCCATCTATCTCTTATCTATCTATCTTATACTTATCATCTATCTCATATCTATTTATCCCTTATCTATCTTTATATCTCATATCTATCTATCCCATATTTATTTATCCTCATATCTATCAATCTATGCTATCTCACATCTGTCACCTACCTCATATCTAAAGATGTATCTTCAAATCGATCTATTATTCTTCATTTCTAACTATTAGAGATGAGCGAACGTACTCATCCGAGCTTGATACTCGTTCGAGTATTAGCGTGTTCGAGATGCTCGTTACTCGTGACGAGTACCATGCGATGTTCGAGTTACTTTCACTTTCATCTCTGAGACGTTAGCGCGCTTTTCTGGCCAATAGAAAGACAGGGAAGGCATTACAACTTCCCCCTGCAACGTTCAAGCCCTATACCACCCCCCTACAGTGAGTGGCTGGCGAGATCAGGTGTCACCCGAGTATATAAATCGGCCCCTCCCGCGGCTCGCCACAGATGCGTTCTGACATAGAGGAGGGATAGTGCTGTTGGTGCCGGAGCTGCTATAGGGAGAGTGTTAGGAGTATTTTAGGCTTCAAGAACCCCAACGGTCCTTCTTAGGGCCACATCTAACTGTGTGCAGTACTGTGGAGGCTGCTTTTTGCAGTGTTGCACTTTTTTTTTTTTGTATATCGGCCATGCAGAGCATTGCGCCCTGCAGTAATTATTCATACTCCAGGGCCAGAAGTGGTAGTTAGGCAGGGGCAGAAGACATATTTATTGAATATAGGCAGTGGGCCTTAGCAAAAACATTTGGGGAAAAAAATCTATTTGGGCTGCCTTTGACTGTCCTCAGTGTACTGGGTCTGTGCTGGGTGTAGTTGTCCTCCTAATTGATACGCAGCCAGCTAAGTGTTACAGCAGGCTTGCGCAAAATTATTTCCTGGCTCTGTGTTGGCTGTTAAATCACCACTGTATTCCAGTCCACAGTGCAACAGAGTGCAGTTATTTGACATACTCCAGGGCCAGTAGTGGTGGCGCAGAGAGAGAAGACACATACAGTGTATATAGGCAGTGGGCCATAGCAAAAACATTTGGGGAAAAAAATCTATTTGGGCTGCCTGTGACTGTCCTCAGCGTACTGGGTCTGTGCTGGGTGTAGTTGTCCTCCTAATTCATACGCAGCCAGCTAAGTGTTACAGCAGGCTTGCGCAAAATTATTTCCTGGCTCTGTGTTGGCTGTTAAATCACCACTGTATTCCAGTCCACAGTGCAACAGAGTGCAGTTATTTGACATACTCCAGGGCCAGTAGTGGTGGCGCAGAGAGAGAAGACACATACAGTGTATATAGGCAGTGGGCCTTAGCAAAAACATTTGGGGAAAAAAATCTATTTGGGCTGCCTGTGACTGTCCTCAGCAAACTGGGTCTGTGCTGGGTGTAGTTGTCCTCCTAATTCATACGCAGCCAGCTAAGTGTTACAGCAAGCTTGTGCAAAATTATTTTCTTGCGTTCCGTAAGCGAAGTCAGCCTCCAACCACAGGCCAATAAGCGGCACATTTAATTACAGCGTTCTGTTCCTGCACTACTGGTAATACACCATGGTGAGGGGTAGGGGTAGGCCTATAGGACGTGGACGCGGGCGAGGACGCGGAGGCTCAAGTCAGGGTGTGGACACAGGCCGAGGCAATGCGGTGTCCAGGGGTAGAGGCAGGGCCAGACCGAATAATCCACCAACTGTTTCCCAAAGCGCCCCCTCGCGCCATGCCACCCTGCAGAGGTCAAGGTGCTCTACGGTGTGGCAGTTTTTCACAGAGACGCCTAACGACCGACGAACAGTGGTGTGCAACCTTTGTCGCGCCAAGATCAGCCGGGGAGCCACCACCACCAGCATGCGCAGGCATATGATGGCCAAGCACCCCACATGGTGGGACGAAGGCCGTTCACCGCCTCCGGTTTGCACCACTGCCTCTCCCCCTGTGCCCCAACCTGCCACTGAGATCCAACACCCCTCTCAGGACACAGGCACTACCATCTCCTGGCCTGCACCCACACCCTTACCTCCGCTGTCCTCGGCCCCATCCAGCAATGTCTCTCAGCGCAGCGTCCAGACGTCGCTAGCGCCACTGTTTGAGCGCGAGCGCAAGTACGCCGCCACGCACCTGCACGCTCAAGCATTAAACGTGCACATTGCCAAATTGATCAGCCTGGAGATGCTGCCGTATAGGCTTGTGGAAACGGAGGCTTTCAAAAGCATGATGGTGGCGGCAGCCCCGCGCTACTCGGTTCCCAGTTGCCACTACTTTTCCCGATGTGCCGTCCCGGTCCTGCATGACCACGTCTCCCGCAACATTGTACGCGCCCTCACCAACGCGGTTACTGCCAAGGTCCACTAAACAACAGACACGTGGACAAGCACAGGCGGGCAGGGCCACTATATCTCCCTGACGGCACATTGGGTGAATTTAGTGGAGGCTGGGACAGAGTCAGAGCCTGGGACCGCTCACATCCTACCCACCCCCCGAATTGTGTGCCCCAGCTCGGTGCTGGTATCTCCGGCGGTGTATGCTTCCTCCACTAAACCACCCTCCTCCTCCTCCTCCTCCTGCACAACCTCTGTCTCGCAATCAAGATGTGTCAGCAGCAGCAGCACGTCGCCAGCAGTCGGTGTCGCGCGGCACAGCAGCACAGTGGTGGGCAAGCGTCAGCAGGCCGTGCTGAAACTACTCAGCTTAGGAGAGAAGAGGCACACGGCTCACGAACTGCTGCAGGGTCTGACAGAGCAGACCCGACAGCTGGCTTGCGCCGCTGAGCCTCCAACCGGGCATGGTCGTGTGTGACAATGGCCGTAATCTGGTGGAGGCTCTGCAGCTCGGCAGCCTCACGCACGTGCCATGCCTGGCCCATGTCTTTAATTTGGTGGTTCAGCGCTTTCTGAAAAGCTACTCACACTTGCCATACCTGCTCGGAAAGGTGCGCCGGGTCAGCGCACATTTCCGCAACTCCAAGACGGACGCTGCCACCCTGCGGACCCTGCAACATCGGTTTAATCTGCCAGTGCACTGATTGCTGTGCGACGTGCCCACATGGTGGAACTCTACGCTCCACTTGTTGGCCAGGCTCTATGAGCAGCGTAGAGCTATTGTGGAATACCAACTCCAACATGGGCGGCGTAGTGGGAGTCAGCCTCTTCAATTCTTTACAGAAGAGTGGGCCTTGTTGGCAGACATCTGCCAGGTCCTTGGAAACTTTGAGGAGTCTACCCAGATGCTGAGCGGGGATGCTGCAATCATTAGCGTCACCATTCCTCTGCTATGCCTCTTGAGAAGTTCCCTGCAAAGCATAAAGGCAGACGCTTTGCACTCGGAAACGGAGGCGGGGGAAGACAGTATGTCGCTGGATAGTCAGAGCACCC